>NC_136517.1:45017135-45072135 GCF_053919585.1 Euprymna scolopes
TGAGTGGTCGCCGTCATCCAGGACACGGGCGGTCATGCCCCCGTGGAACTGCCTGACACATATATATACGCACATACACACACACACACACACATATATATATATATATATATATATATATATATATATATATATCTTTATTCGATTGGCAAAATTTTAGAATAATTATAAAAAAATTATTTGGGTAGTTAGGTTTTTTTTTGTTTTTGTTTTTTTCTTAACCTCCTCTCCACTCTTATTCCATATCACTACCAAATATTCTAAAAAAAAAAAAAAAAAAAAAAAAAAATAATTTTCAGATTTATGACCCTTGAAAATGTTTGTCTGAACGAAAAGCACTTTGGGTATATTTTAATGATCGTTTTTAATCGACTTATTTATTTTATTGAATTGTACATATAACTTGCCCCATTATATATATATATATATATATTTTTTTCTTTTCCTCACCCCGGTTTCCATTTTTTTTTTTTTAGTTGATTGAATTTACGCGATGGTTCACTTTTTTATAAATATATATATATATATGTTTACTGTTAGGCTCACGTCGGCTATATTGTTTTTCTCAGAGAAAATAATATGGCTGACGGGAGCCTATCATTATTTACTATTAATGGTCCCCCTTATGTTAGGCTTGAAACCAATGGTACAAATGTTTTTCTGACCTTCTGCACAGTTGTAAATATATATATATATAATTATTTCACAGCCAAACAACGCTGCAGCCTACAAGAGCCATGATAGCTAACAAACCAGAAGTCCAAGACTCGAGTTTTGCCCTCATTTCGATTCATTAGTTAGACATATCCGAACCTGCGATTCAAAACTTGAGTCTCTTGCATGCGAGGCAAGCACTCTATCAACTGAGCAAACGCCCTACACGCAAGAAATTCTATTAACTAACAAAGATCAAGCAAACTGCGGCAAAATCCGATTGTAGAATGGACCATCTGAAAATTCTATTACTAATTGCTCGCTAGGTTAGCATTGCTGGATGGCATTGTCCTGATGAGTTGAAAATTCTTACTTGTGAGACATCAGCTTGCAGTTATTAGTTGATTAGATGGCTGCATCCCTTGTTGAGAGGAAGTAGGTTTATTCCACAGTTGGATTTCACCGCGGTTTGCTTGATCTGTGTTAGTTAATAGAATTTCTTGCGTGCGAGGCATTTGCTCAGTTGGCAGAGTGCTTGCCTTGTACGTAAGTAGCTCAGGTTTCAAATCCTGGGTTCAGCTATGTCCAACTGATGAGCCCAAATGAAGGCGAAACTCGTCTTGGACTTCCATTTTGTTGGCTGTCATGGCTCGTGTAGATTGCGACGTTGTTTGGCTGGGAAAATAATTATATAATCTCTCACATTCCGAAAATTATATATATATATATATATATATATATATATATATATATATATATATATATATATATATATAAGTAGCGTTCGTGCATGTTTGTGTATAGAACTTTCTTACCATCCACGCCAGTGGACCGATCATAACCAAACCTGGCATGATTATGGTTCTCAACCTAAGGATGGTGCATACCATTTTTCAAAGGTTAAGGTCAAAGGTCAAGGTCATAGCCTTTATATATATATATATATATATGCTAGTATATTTGAATATATGGTCAAAGGTCAAAGTCATAACCTATATATATATACATCATATATATATATATACATCATATATATATATATATATATATATATATATATATATATATATATATATATATATATATATATATATATATGAGAAAAGTTTGCAAGTAAAGAAAAGATTAATAAAAAAATTTTCTCAAATTCGAAAGGGCAGAAATATATCTTTATAAAACATCAAGCTAATCCAGATTTAAAATGTTCAATATTAGTGATAGAGCCTAATATACGTAAAAAAACGTCAAGATATTGTAGAATTGAATTTACAATATTTTATTCAAAACAAGGAATATGAAGTAAAGGTGAAAGGTTCCTTATTCCATGGAGTTTCAAAGATATGCTCTTCTCCTCAGAGGAAAAAATGTAAGCAAAAAGTATGTACAGATAAATATCTATTTTTGCTGGTTAGCTCGATTTTTGAAACAGCCGAGGAAATTTTTTGAAAGAGAGAAAAAAGATTAAAAAAGAAATTTAAAAGAATACTTAACAATATCCAATAAATTTGGTTGCAAATATCTAGCAAGTAACCAACCAAACTTGTTTTAAGTAAAATATTGTAAATTCAATTCTACAATACCTTGACCGGTTTCTATTCATATATGAGGCAAGATGTCAGCCAAGATTAGATAGCGATTAAAAAAAAAACAACACTTAAAACTGGAAATAGACTTGATGTGAATTGTTTTGAATCTTTCTGGATTTTTACCTGGTTGTTCTGATGAGTCCACAAAGGAAATATCCAGAAATATCGGTTGTTCCTCATGAACGAAACAGATCTGTAAATGTGCTGAAGTTTTGTTTTGAAAAAAAAAAATTATTCGTGAACTTTGGAATTTAGTAAAATTTTTATTTGTATATATATGTTTTGTTGTTATATCTTTACAAACATTGAGCTTCAGATTTAAAAATCATTATATATATATATATATATATATATATATATATATATATATATATATATATATATATGTATATATATATATATTAGGTCAATTTTTAAGCAATTTGGAGCGTTTTAATATTGCTCAAATTTTGGTTTACTATTTCTTAGAACTGCACGCCTGTGGAACTCTGTTCCGTCTGCCTGCTTCCCACCTGACTACAACCTGGATGTCTTCAAGTCCAACGTTAACAAATTCCTAATGAAGTAAACACTTCATTAAATCTCCACACTAACGTACTGTACTTGCAAAACCCTTATCCCTGAGTGGCTTCCGGGCCTTGATAAGTGGTGACCACCGTGTAAAAAAAAAAAAAAAAATGTGATTCTATCGCCGTCTCCTACCCCATGTTTTAGAAAGTGAAAAAAAAAAAAAAACGATGGAAAAAAAAATGTTACAAAAAAGAGGAAATATGTTTATCAGCAAAACAAAGGTATAGGAAGTTGTTCACCAAGGAACACAAAAGGCAGCTGAAATAGTGTTATTAATCAAAGTGTGGTGGTGAAAAGACCGGACATAAAAGTAGATATTTAGAATTAATTTACATGCAGTTTTTATGAGCGGCAATGAGTTTTGCAATAGTTTGCAACATTTTTCTGTAGTTATGAACAGTTTATGATTTGTGATAGTTGAGGAGAGTTTTTCCAGTCTGGCACTATAGAATGCAGGTTGTGGCTTGGAGCAGATCAAGGTGAGTTGACATCAACTGACGACAAAAAGGCCTCGATAGAAGACATAGATGTGGACCTTAACGTTCATAAGGTAGTGTCCTGTAATGGTGTCACACATACACCAAGAGCATAACAGATACATTATATATATATATATATATATATATATATATATATATATATATATATATATATATATATATATATATATTAGCAAAAGTACCCGTCGTTGACTGGGTTTAAAAACAACCTACAGAAAATGGACTCTGATTTATGAAAGTATGATAGGTTATGAAAAAGAAGGGTTGTAAAGAGATACCTTCGAATTTGGAGGTATCAAAACCAAAGCAAAATATGATGAAAGTAAAAATAAAATAGATAAACCCCATAATTTATTATACCATAGCTTTTCACACTGAAATACTTATCACAATATTCTGTGGATCTATATTAAAAAACCTTGTTAAACTTTGTGACATATTTCCATTCTATGGAGATCAGACGCGAACGAACACCCCATAATTTTATTATACCATATTTCTTCAAACTGAAACATAATTATCAAAGCAAGCACTCTGCCACGCAGATAGATATGAAAAGTCTTTATTAAAGTTTGTGCCTATTTCCATTCTATGGAGGCCAGGCGCAAACGCAGACCCCACAATTTTATTATACCATCCCTATTTAAGTTAAAATGTACTTATCAAAGTATTATTATGTACATCTATATCAAAAACACTTGTAAACGTTTTTTTTAAATTTAAAATTTTTTAATTCCCATACTTTGTGGACCAGGCGCGTACGAAGACCCCACAATTTTAATGAATCATCATTATGCCAGATCAAACATACCCATTCCTGTGTCTCGATACATCTTCTATCATTATATGTGATCAGTTTTCTATCATAGTCAACCATATAGGAGCCTATTCGTGACCAGACACACACACACACGGACGTTCAGCTTTATATTATATATATACATAACATGTTTTACAGTTTGCGTTTTCTTTTGTTTCTCTGTCGAAATTTTATTTTATTTTTTATACAATGTGTGAGAGACGCTGATACAGCCAGAATGAAAAGAGAAAGCGAAGGAGAAAAAGTCCATGGAAATAGCGTTGGGGGCAAATAGGAGGGGGGGGGGGCGCACGTGGTATCACAACTGATCTATATTTAATTAAAAGCTTTTTATTTTCTTCCGAACTATTATATCACTTGTATTGCATTATAAATTTATATCCCTTAATATGTAAGGACTGGAGCTGCATATTTGTCATGTGATTTCATGAGAGTTTAAACATGAAAAATGGTGCTGCAGAAACAGTATGTATCAAGCATAATGTCATGACTAGGGTTGTGACAACAGAATATTCTTTTCGTTCTTTTGACTCTCGGGTGTATACCTGACACAGTCAGAGACACTTAATCAACCGAGAACCACATCCGTCTATAAAATAAAAACATATAAGATATTAACGGATATATACTCAAGAGTCAAAACAATGAAAAGAATATGCTACTGTCACAGCCCTAGTCATAGCATATCGACGAGATGTAAGAAATTCATTTACAAAGTTTAATTCCAGAGATGTGAGCTTAGAAGATAAACCTAAACCCGGCCATCTATCGGACATTGATGAAGATGTTTTAAACACATTAGTGAAGAATGATCCTCGCCTAAGCACTCGTGAATTGGCAGAAAAATGCAATACCATCAATTGCCACAGAAAATGATATCCTATCCGAGAGCACATCTTCCAAACTCTTTGACCAAACATTAACAGGTATCAGGAATTGGAACAAATAAATTGAGGACGTTGCCAATGTTGCTGCAAAGAAGGTGAACTCCCTCTACTGTGCTAGAAGATTTCTCACACCAGAGAGCATCCTATATCTTTACAAAGCAACAATTTACCCATGCATGGAATATTGTTGCCACATCTAGGCTGGTGCATCTACCACTAGCCTCTCCCTCTTGGATAGGGCCCTAAAAAAGAGTCTAAAGCTAATAGGTCACATATTATTAGGCAAGTTCCAATCTTTGTCTCATCACTGCAATGTTGCATCCTGTGCCTGTTTTACAAGTACTTTAATGGAATGTGCTCTGATGAACTCATAACATTTGTGCCCCCTTGACGTACATATCCCTGATTAACTTGACAAGCTGCAAAATCTTACCCCCTCACTGTTGTAGCTTGTTGGGAGTTATGAATAAAAAATAAACTTCCAACCGGATGTTGACTACCAAGTATGTAAAACGTCTCAGCACATGGGCTCCTTGCATACTTCTGGTCAGAAAAGAAAAATAATCACAAAATAATCTAGCCAATGGGAAGCTAGCGCACCGAAATTAAAATATAGAGAGCCAATGTGTTTTCAAGCCAAGCGTTTTGTGAACCGGAAAGAAAAAAAAAAAGAAAGGCCAAAGAAAACATGAGACAGACACAACCGTCAGGCAAGAAGTCAAATCTGCCTTTGAAATTAAGAGCCGACAACCACTTTTCTGCTAACGACTGCTACCATACCACTAAAAGTTCAAGAAAAGATACGATGTACTTTCAATAAACTTCCGGATTTTTTCGTATGGACATTTTTATTGGTAGTACACATATGAAACTCTAGTCCTCTTCAAAGTAATCTCATCCAGCTGCAATGCACTTGTTGTGCCGTTCCAACAATTTCTGGAAGGCCCAATAGAAGTTCTCTTATGTGAACGTTCAATGATCCTCGTCACAGACTCTTTCATCTCCTTAATTGTCTCATAATGACAGCCTCTAAGGTTTTCCTTGAGATTAGGGAATAACCAAAAGTCGCAGGGAGTAAGGTCTGGACTATAAGGTCTGGAAGGGTGAGAAATTGTTTTGATGTCCATCTTGGTCAAATAGTCTTTGACAAGGATGGAGCACCCTTGGGACAAACTTCGCACAAATCTTCCATATCTTCAGTTCCTCATGAATAATTCCATGTACACTTCCCACACTAACATCAAACTGTGCACTAATTGTCTCTACAGACACACTACGGTTCTTATCTATGAAATTCTTTATTTGGCCAATCAACTTTGATGTTCTGATTTCCTTACTCCTCCTATACCTCTCATCATCTCTCACAAACTCCCTGCCTTCCTTGAATCTCTTATGCCACTCCAAAACTAATGCCCGATTCATGCAAGATAGTCCAAAAGCAGTCTAAAGAATTCTATACGTTTCTTTGGCATTTTTTCAAGTTTAAAACAGAATATTATTGAATCACTCTTTAGTAGGGCGTATTTCAATTCCTGCTGTAACTGTTCATTTGGACCTGAAATCATAAAAATGGGTAATAAGATGTATAGCAATAACACACTGAATTTTCAATGCCTGTACAAAAAAGTCTGGAAACTTATTTAAAGCACCCCCTATCCCCTAAAAGGAATAAATACTGCACTTCAATTTTCTTCTTTTTTCCCTTTGAAACATGCCAGCAGGGTTATTCAGCATTGCCTAGAGGTAAAACTGTAACATATTTTTATTAAAACTTCTATATATATTCCTTTCCCCCTCCTTCTACCCATGCCCCAGCCCATTTCTGTCGTTGGACATATACAAAGACAACCCGAGGAATGAGTCGACAGGAAAAAAAAATCGGAGTTACTTCCCATTAGTTAGTGGCTGGAAAACATACACCCCTCTTCCCAAACTGCACCAAAATAAAAAAAATTTTCTAGATGTTATTAATTCTGGACAATGTTGATCATGAACATACAAACTTTGTGGGAGTTTGTTTTGTAATTTTTACTTTTAGTTGGACATATTTGCGTGCACGCACACACACACACACACACACACACACACACACACACACACTAACAACTACCTTTTATATAATAGATTACTTCCTACACATAAAAGCAGACCTTTGACACAAACCATTCGCATTCAAGTGGATAAATTATATGTAAAAGTTATTTCAGACTTTAAATGTTCTTTATTTTGTTTTAAATGGAGTCAGTTAACATTACATGTTGTAGCACATAAAAAACCAAGCCATAAATGATGACCTTCCGACGTTTCTGACGGTACCTTTCAACAACAACAACAACAACAACAACAACAACACCAAAAGAGAACTCCTTCTACATATTCTTTTTCCAATAATTTGGGTGACTGAAATAGGTATTGACCAAAAGTTAATTACAAAACTGCTTTTCTTCTAAAAAAAAAAAGAAAAAAAAGAAAGCTTTTAACTAAAAAATATAAACTTAGATTAACAAAAAAAAAATTTATGATGGAGAATATCGTGTCATCAGTAATAGTAAAAATTCCAGAATTTATGCATGCTGCTTCTGACTGGTGGTTTAACACATGCAAGATTCAATTCGAGCTGAGGAACATATCCAAGGAGACAATGAAATTTTATTATGTCCTCTCAAACCTTCCTCCTGACTTAATTTCAAACCTACCCACCACCATCGTTACTTCAAAGAGTTGTGCCGTGATAAATATGCATAGACAATCGAAACCAGAGTTGTTCAACAGACTGATCGGCGCCATAACTATGATTGGGAAGCCGTCAACGTATCTACACGCATTGATGGCGACGACTAATGAAATAGACGTGGGAGAGGAACTCATGCGCCACAAATTTATCCAGGAACTGCCTACTTAAATAACTCCTAGTTATAGCGGCTGTTAAAAACACTGTGTATGAAGTGGATACATTGGCGGACGAAATAGTGCCAATTTTAAAACAAAAATATGTACATAACGTTACCGAACCACTACGCAGAAGTATCTTTGACATGTTTTACATTTCACATCTGCGACCTAACACGACAACCAAGTTACTAAAATGAAGATATTTTGAGCCAGAGATGGACAGAAATATGCGAACGTGGGCAAAAGGCTGTCTTCGATGTCAACAACACAAAATCTCCAGAAGCACTAAAACAGAAACTACATCATTCTCCTTACCATCTGGGAGATTAGAGACAGTTCACAATGACGTCATTGGCCCATTACCACCAACCACTACATACGATGGTGTATACACATCTCCAGCTAGATATGTACTTACATGCATTAATAGAGCAACAAGTTTGGTGGAAGCCACACTTTTACAGAATTAATCTGCCTCTACTATTACATTAGCCTTCTAAACATATGGATCTCCTGTTTTGGAGTTCTAATACACACGATGACAGATCAAGGAAGCCAGCTGTTCAAATGTTTATCCATGATAATTGGATTCTATAGACCACACAACGGCATATCATCCTCAAACCAATGGAATTAACAAAATGTTACACCGAACCTGAAACACTGCAATCACAAAATCAGAGTTGGCTGAATGAACTACCAATCGTACAAATTGGGATTAGAAATATGTCCAAGGTTTTTCCCCAACTGTTACAGCTACAGGAACTCAACTACTACTGTTAAAACTCATAATGGACAAGAAGATCCGGATCTACATGGAGATGACATAAGAAAAACTGCTACAAGAATGCAAAAGGTTCGAGTGCAAAAAAAAGTAAAAAGAAAAAAAAATACCTCACAACTCACCATATATCGCCACTTAGAAAAGATGGATAAAGTTAACAGATATATAGAAGAAACTTAATGTTTTTTTTTTTTTTAATTAATTGTTTAAGAAATATATTCAGAATAACTTTGTGAGAGAGAGGAGACGAAGTAATACAGATATTAGAAAGAGTCCTGACAGGTGAATGGTGAATCACAGCAACACCTTTCTGGTAACTCATGCAGATATGCTGTTTCCAACCATATTGGCTTGCCTTTCTGTCAGACTTTGTCTGCAACACCGAAAGGGGGACCTTGGTATCTGGGAAAACCTAGGTCTCCTTATTACTCGCCCAGGCCTACATCTGGAGAGGCAATTCCAGTTTCGACTTTATAATCACAGCAGATGCTGCAGTATACCAGACTAGATGCAGACTACCATTGTTTCATTAGACAGAAGGTTGCCTTCATCATTAGAAAGAGACTTAATATCAACAGATCAATCAACAACATAAAAATGATTAACATGATTTTTACATGTTTTCCATGCGACCAAATCCCGTAGAAGATTTCATTCAAGAAAGCACAAGAAGATGATCACCAAAGAAATGGAGTATGCACATAAGTCAAATTCAACTGACCAGATAAGAAATGAGCATGGCATGCCGCTCTTGACAGCTAGAAGGTTGGCTCAAGATCGCAGTAAGTGATGGAATTTTGTTTTCAAGCATGTGGCAAAGCTCTCTGGAGTATACGCATGAACTAAGTTCTGATGAAATACTCGAGGTCGGTTCTTGACATGGAAAATTCAGCTCCTCTAAGGAAGCACTCTGGAAGCTTATAAAATAACCTAGATTGAACTTATTAGAATTCTCTAGTAGGCGACCAGCAATTCTCTAGTAGGCGACAAGACAAGGGAACTAGTTGGATTTATTTGCTTCCCCACTGAGCAAATTAAGCACAAGGCCGCTTTTTAATGTGGAAAGTGAAGGGGGAATGGGGACCAACTTCCCGGGGAGTAGGAGAGCTAGACAGTGACAATTGGTATGAAGGGTTTCCCCGACATTGACCAATAACTGATTGCCAGAAGGGCAATAGTCTTATATGTGGGGGTTGCCCCCACATATGGTCTTTGAAATTCATGCCCAGCCCCCGCAGGGGCCGGGCGGGACTTGACAAGGGAACTAGTGAGAAGAACGAAAGGAACAATGAACTTTAAAGATGTTAGTTGTCTGTTAAAGAATGACCATGTTGTGATTTCCGTCCCGTTTACTTTGAATTGTATATTTGAATGTGTTAAACTCACCTCTACACACGTTCACACACACGTGAGCACGCACTCTATCAAAAATTGTACTATGAAATGTGACTCACACTTGTTCTACGCCTCCTTTCATACTTCTAACCTCCCGCTCTTCAATGTTTGAAAGTTTAATTAAGGCGGGAGATTTAGCCATCATTTTTGTATTATTAAACTGGACTTCAAATTATCAACATGATTCAGAGCTGCTCACCTTGTTAAATATTTGGAGGGATTTTCCCCCAAATTATAATTTTACCTCTTATTGAACAAAATGAACTTAAAATTATTGAACTCCATTTGTTTGATTGAAATGTTATGTGAATTGGGGAATACAACTCGTTTACGTTAATAAATTCTTTACACCCAGCAATGGTCCTGGATATGACCTTAAACTATATCCGATGGTGAGGCCCCAGCTTGCGGGCTTTGTGGGAGTGTGGAGCCACCCTTTAATTGCCATTTCTCCCAGGTCCACTCTGACCCGGAGTGGTAGTACCTGTTAGGGTCCCAACTATGGGTTAAATAGAAACCGACTTGAAAAAAGATATATATTCTATTAAAAAAATTTCTTCAAAATAACTGGATTCGGCATTAAATAACCTGAAAAGGGTTGATATGCCGTAAAACAAAAACAACCAACCAACCAACAACCATCAATAAAATTTCTCTTCTTGTTCGTTGAAATTGAATGGTATAAAACTAACACAGCCAGAATCAATTTCATCTTGAATTATTGAATTTCTATTTGTTAAATCATCAGCTCATTCTCCAGTTCAATCAACAATTGTAAAAATCTTATACTACCAAGCTACGTCACCATCTTAGGCCTACTAATTTGGCAACCATTGATCTGATACCTTCAAAGGAATCCAGGTAAGTGTTTGTCATTCTTTTATAGTTTTTTTTTTTTTTCTGGTGCGCCAGGTCCTATCTGATTATGCGAGGTTATTTCTCACAACTCACGCAATGACAATGGAGTATGTATTTTATACGCGCATTTAAGAGGTATACATTTGATAAAATGACAACATCGGAGTTTATGCATACACCCAAGAGATACGATTTATGTCTGGATATACACACCACTAGACGACCCGGCACTGTAGGTATATATTGTACATACATGTTTATGTCGGATACACAACAAATGTAACATACATAGTTTTGGTACTTCGTTTTGTATGCATTTAAAGAGACACGGGGGTGTCGGTATATTCACCCCCTATGTAACATATACGTTATTTACTTTTACGTATGTTTTAGAGAAACACAGTGGCGTCCAGGATATACACCGCTATACAACACTCCTATCTGAAGGAGGGGGAAATGCTTGTGAAGATCTCTTCCTGGGTTCGAGTAGAAGCGTACTTCAGCTAAATTTTAGCTTGAAAGCCTGGTAGTATGGGATACTATTCTTTTGCCTCTTGTCAGGGAAATCAGTATTTATTTTTTTTCTCACCACAGCAGGACATGGGGAACAAGGATGAGAAAACCGCCCCCTCCCCGAAACGGCATTCTGTCTAGGTAGAAAATTATCCAAGAACGGACCCATTAGCATTGTTGATAGATGCACCTCAGGTAACCAGTAATAAATCAACCACCACTCCTACAGGAGAAGGTAAAGTTTGGAAGGGTAAACCTTTTAGAACCGAGTCAGACCACTCCGAAAGACTAATAGTTCAAATGATTACCTGCTATATTGTCAGAATGATGCCAGAGGAACCCTCGCTGGTAAAAACTGTAATTTCTATTTGTACTATTTCTACATTGGAAGTCTTTTAGCTGAGAGCAAAGTGTAATATCTCTTCTGATAATATATTATCTTTTCTGTCTTCGATCAGGGAAAGAAAAATCTTTCAAGACTGAGGAAACTTAAATTTCTGTTCCAATCAAAAGTGTCCCCATTTGGGGGAGCTGGAACTCTCCACATTAAAAACTGACTTTGTGTCCAACTCTGTCGCTCAGGAATGCATAAACAAATAAAAGCTTTTTTCTTTAGAGGCGGTAAATGTTAAATTAAATAAATCACAGAAAAAATATTTTATTCTACAAATATGTGATTTATTCCAATGATTAATTTTGGGATTTATACTACAACTTGGATGTCTTCAAGTCCTACGTTAACAAATTTCTAATGAACCGCCCCCTTAAGTAAAACACTCATCAAATCTCCACACTAACGTACTGTACTTGCAATAGACCCTTATCCCCGAGTGGCTTCCGGGCCTTGATAAGTGGTGACCACCGTGTAAAAAAAAAAAAAAAATAAATAAATAAATAAATAAATAAAATTTGGGCAGCTTAAGTGTATATGCTGTAATCTAGAGGTCCTGTTTTCACAAACTCTCTGCAATAAATTAGTGCTGTATTTCGGCGATAGCACATCAAATATGGTCTTCAAAATAGTCTATTGTGTCTGGTTTAACAGCGTAGACATGCAGATTTTACAAATCCCCAAAGAAAATAATCTAATAGGGTTAAATCGTATGAACAAAGTGGCTAGTTGACAGCTCAATTGCAATGAAAGTATTCGCTCATCAACTGCTTTTCTCAATAAATTGATCGTATCATTTGCAATTTGCAAACGCAGCTCGGATGTCAGTCCCTTCATGATGAAATTCTAAATCAAGCTGAACTCAAAATAACCGATAGTTGCTAAATCTGCAATTAAAGAAAATAGAGTTGTGAATTTAAAGTTCGCCACCTCTAAAAAAAAAAAAAAAAAAAGGAAAAAAAAAAGCCACCCTATATTAACACTGGCAAAACAATTTCATGCTGTCCTGTTTCGTTCTATTAATTAATTCATTCTTAATAGCTTTTCGATATTAGCTTTGTTGCAGGAACCGTTTCGCGCGCAACTCTCTCTTGTCGGGTATTTTTGCAAGAATGCTGCAATACAGATTTAATGAAGCCAAGTTAAAGGGAAAGAAAATGGAAAGAGAAAGATGAAACACAAACAACAAACAGATGAAGAAATTGGAATTAAGACAGAATCAGACGTGCCAACTTTCACGATTCCTCCACAAATCGCACGATTTTCACTTTAATCGCCAAGTCTCATGATGCAATGTCCATTTCACACGTTTTTTTTTCTAATATATTTTTTATTTAAATGCTAACACTTTCTTGTTTCTGAATTTTTCAGATGATCATTGATTATTTCATATTATTTGGAATTTTCAGATAAGTGTTTCATCTTGAGTGTTATTTTCACAAGGTTTCAGTAGATGTAACCTCCATACATACATAGTGCCGAACTTTGGAATCTTTCTGTCGAACTCGGGAATCTGCATATGATTTCAAACATAACACTTTATTTAATCCCTGGAGCATATCATGCTCTCGTTCTATCAGCAATGAACTTGGTAGAAGTCCAGTGTAATTTGCAGCAATTGTATTTTAAGTGTCGCCCGCACTGAAGATTGAACCTTCAACCTCAGGAAGTATCCATCATATTGTATGAATCCGAAGATTTTATTGTTGGCATTGGTTTCCAGAATTCTTTCTAGACAAACATCGAGTACTTATGGGAGGTACCACGAGAAGGTTGCTAACATTTTAAGTGAAAGTGATTTTTGTGGAACAAACTGGATTCGAACATGGCACACCCAAATCGTCAGTCCGTGTCATTAGCCACTTGACCACTATCATTTCCCAGTTCATGACACTTAAACAACATAAATATGAACGAGACAGAATGAATCATCTAAACAATAAAGAGGAAGGATAGACGAACAGATGAATAATAAATGACCAGAGCTTGTAATAAGTGATATATAGAACAGTAGAACATATGTTAGAATCACAGAGTTCCTATTGAAAAATAAACACAGGAGAAGTACACAAAGACAGACTACACATCTAAGAACATGTTATAACAGCTGTATTTCTGCTGCGTTAAAAAAAAAAGAATGGTGATAGATGAAAATATAACAGTATAGCTTTATTGTTAATGACGGTTATGGATGGTTGGTTGTTGAGAGGGAGATGCATGTACGGGAATTGTATTTTTCGGTGTTACCCATACCCCTGCGGATTAGACAAAAGCTTCTGTTTGAAATTCTGTGCAATTCGACAGAAAGATTCCCATGTTCGACAGAAAGATTTTGACATAAAGAAGCTTGGAGGTTACACTGACGGAAACGTGAACATAACACTCAAGAGGAGAACCGTATCATATACATAATCTTTAATCTATAATATCACTCTCATCTGTCTGTTTAAATGTATGTATGTATGTATGTATGTATGTATGTATGTATATATGTAGGTATGTTTGCTTAAAACTTTCGATAGAGGCGATGGAGTTTCATGAGATCGGTATCATTTTGAAGCTCGATGCTTCGGACGACAAATATCGAAAAATTGGTTAAAAACATTAATTCCTTCATCCTCAACTGGACACTTTTCTACAGGGAGGGGGCGATTTTTTCACTGGCATTTTTGCAAGTCATTAAAACCTTGCGTCAACGACATTGCATAAATGACATTGTTTCGACCGCCTGTGACGTGACAATCACAGTAGGCGCATCGATAAGACCGTTTTTTTTTTTCACCTCCTTTTCCTCTGGCACGTTATGAGTTCGATCCTGCTTACTACTCCTAATTTTTTTTTTTTTTTTTTTGCGCTCGCAATTTTCCTTCTTTTTTTTTTTTTGCTCAACCAACACTCTTACACACCTCCATTTTCTTTTCCACCTTCGCGTCGCGGATTCGAGCCTGTCTGTCTGCCTACTATCACTTTCTTTTTTTTTTGTTTTTCTTTTGCTCAATACACACCTACAAAAACCTGGACAATGCTGGGCACCCAAACTAGTCTATAAATATAAAAGCGAAAATGTATGTATGTTTGTATGTATGTTCGCTTTTTCTGCATGTCTACAAAAGGCTTTTTTCAGAGAAGCGGTCGGTCGGTTCACAACTTTTTAAAACTTTTTATATCACATATAAATCGTAATATCTCACAGTTAACAACGAAGCTCGCCTGTCTATTTAATTTGCTTGATTTCGGGAAGATAAATATCTATTCAACATTTGTCGCTCGCCGCATGTGGGTTAGTATTTTCCTATAACATCTTGGGAAAATAAAAATCCCGCAGTCAAACTTGACCTCATTAACTCATTAAAACGGGCACCTGCCAAATCCAAGTAATTAAATAAATTCAAACGTGTTTCCGTTAGCATCTCGCGGTGGGGCAATCGTTAACGTCGCACGTTTTTTTTTTTTTTTTTTTTTTTTTCACACTTTAATTTACAACTTTGCCTCAACGGTTCGGGTTCCATCCTCATACTTACCTACCAAAACATTTTTTTAACCCCACCCCCGGAGTTTCCACACACACCTCCAAATACCCGGGCAACGCCGGGTACCCCTCGCTAGTATTACATAAAAGGAACTTTTTCTGTCTGTGTGTATGTGGGTGTGAGAGAGAGTTTGTTTACTATGGATTCGAAAATGGCTGGGCTGACTTTTATGAAATTTCACACGACGGTACTTTATGTGCCTGGCAGTGTTCTCGGATAGGTTTTGTGTCAGAATGTTTTCAATAAGTATCAAAAATCGAAATAATCGAAATAATCCAATGAAAGAAGGAATTGGTGATTTTGACCAAAGTTAACACCTTACACAGCCTAACATCACAAGCGCATTTGAGAAGTTTTATTGCCATACAAGCCGAAAGACCCGACATATAAAATCAACGATAAGTTCTTTGATATGACAGGGGCGCGTGCTAAATGGATGTTTCTGTTTAAAACACAATTGCACCATGATACTTGACTTTTTTTTATTCTAAACTTAAGTTCAAGCCATTATCACCGCACAAGCAGTAAGGTCAGGCTTATAAAATCAACATTAGGTTCTTTTATATGGCAGGGACGCGTTCGAAATGAATGTTTCTGTTTAGAGCACAATTGAAGTATGATACTTGTCTTTTGTATTTAAACTTTAATTTGAGCCATTATATATGAAAATAATTTCATAAAATTAACAGTAGGTTCTCTACAGAGAAATGTTGACTACAATGTATTGTAGACTAAGTCACTGGGTGGAGGTATGTGAAGGTTCCTCCTAGTGCACCATGATGAGTCCCCAACTAGAGCAGGCAATCAATCAATTTGATTGAAAAATGGGCGATTTCACTGATTCCAATGACAATAAAAATATGGGAGCGTGAAACATTTGTTGATCTTTATTCAATCTCGGGCAATGTCGGGTCTCCCTGTTAGTAATATATCCTATATAATAATATGTATTCAGAATATGTAATATATCATCATCATCATCATCATCAGCAGCAGCAGCAGCAGCAGCAGCAGCAGCAGCAGCAGCGGTCCTGCTGTTTTAACAGAATTGGTGATTAAATTGTAGAGCCATGGTAATCACGGGAAGACAAGTAAAGGCAGTAGTTTCCCGTCTTGATTCGGGAGTACATCTCCCCCAGTGAGTTAAATGTACTCCTAGATACCAACCTGGAAATTTCTACGACTCTGCACAGTACATACAGCTCCTAGTCTTCCCAAAAGGTCACCCATCTGATACTGGTCAGACTCATCGTTGCTTAACTTTGGCGAGAACTGGTGTGTCAACATGATTGTACTATATATATGTAATATGTACATACATAATAAAATATATACAGAAATCAATAGGTGAAATTGTAACATGTCTTAGATGTGTAGTCTGTCTTTGTTTGATTTTCCTGTGTTTGTTTCTTTTATTTTCTTTTTTTTTTTTGACAAAAGAGTCACCACTTATCAAGACCCGGAGGCCACTCGAGGAAAACGGAAAAAGGTTAATGAGTGTACTGTAATCAATGGGAAACTGTTGTAGTAATCGCTAGTAGTGGGAATTGGGTAAATTGGATTACTTAAGGGGAACGGCTCATCAAGAACTTGTTCACTTTAGACTTGAAGACAACCATATTGTAGTCAGTTGGAAAGCAGGAAAACGGAACAGAGTTCCACAGGCGTGCAGTTCTAAGAAAAAAGCTTTGTTCATGGAATCTATGTTTAGGTTTAGGCACAGATAAAGTGTGGGGGAAATTATTGATAATGATTTCAACTAGATGAGTGTTTTTCGTGAAAGTCAGGCCAGGGATGGAGCATAGATTGGAGCTCAGACGAGCACGCCATGAAAATAACGATAGGCTTGCAACGTCTCTTCTATGCGAAAGAGGTTGCAGGGAAGAGAAAAGGGCATCCCCCACTAAGCTACGAAGTCTATTTTGAACTCTGTCAAGGCAGGATATAAGCTGCTTTAGGAGATCCTGCCCAGATGTGGCAACAGTACTCCATCCTAGGATGTACTTGGCTCTTATGCAGGTAGAGAATTGCATCAGCAGTAAGATATATTTAGTAGGAATTCTGTGATTCTAACATATGTTCTACTGTTCTATATATCACTTATTACAAGCTCTAGTCATTTATTGTTCATCTGTTTGTCTATCCGTCTTCCTCTTAGATCATTCATTCTGTCTCGTTCATATTTATGTTGTTTATGTGCCATAAACTCACAAAGAAAATAAATACTTCTGGAGGTTGAAGGTTCAATCCTCAGTGCGGCCGACACTCAAAATACAATTGTAAATTACTATCCTCCATGGATTAAATAAAGCGTTCTGTTTGGAATTCAATGAAGATTTCCGAGTTCAACAGAAAGATTCCTATATATGATAGAAAGATTCACGAGTTTGACAAGATGTACCTGAAGAAAGTCGAGGGTTACATCGACCGAAACATTGTGAAAATAAAACTAATGATGAAAACACTAGTTGGAAATAATTTCTTGTTTAAATAATTTAGTATAATTTGCAAATTTGTCAGTACGTCGTCTTGAAATCGAAAGTGAAAATTAAAACGAGTTCAGGAAATAAATCAGACAACTATGAGTTGAGGTTGGGATAATGAAGCTTCTAAATATTTTCTAGCTTTTACATCTTTAGCGACCATATGTTCAGGTATATCTTTACCGAACACAAGGCTGCCATTTTGTATGTCGTGTTATAGTGCATAACAAATCGGTGTCGGAACACGAATATCAATCTTCATCTCAAACGTTCAGATAAGCAATCCTTTTTCATTCTTAAGCGATTATCATACGTAGAGCGATGGAGGTTGAATGTATTAATGTAGAGCACTACCATACACGGATCAACTAATGAACAAAGAAAATAAAAGCAAGGAAAGTAGTAGTAGTAGTAGTAGTAGTAGCAGCAGCAGCAGCAGCAGCAGCAAACACTAGGAAGGTGAAAAAATAGAAATGAAAAGCGAAAAAAATATAATCTTTTATAGACAGGAAACCGAAAAAAAAAGTGGTAAAGAAACAAATATATAATAAATAAATGCTACCAAAGGTAAGATAAGTTACTCTTCTACCTACCTAGATAAGTTTTTTTTCTTTGTTTTAGCTTATTTTAAAGCATTTTTAAGTTTCAAACACAAGTAGTTCCGTGTCGCTAAGTTAGAACGCAACAAGATGGTAGAATTGAGACCATTATCTTGGAGTCTCGATAATCGCTCCAAACTCTTAACCCAAACAAAATACTGATAAATACTCACCCAATTAATCTCATGGTGACATTTAATGGGTGTTTTTTTTTTGTTGTTTTTTTTTATTCACGTTCACCTCAAACAAAACACATCATCACTTGGACATAAGGGGCTATTGTTTTGGACAATGCTTAGGGAAGATAAAAAGATGTTGATTTACATTATATTTAAACTTCTGCATATCAGTACAGTTGATAAAATGAGACTCTTCTTGGATCCTAAGTGATTATCAAGACTCCAAAGATGTGACCCTGGTGGGTTGGCTATTTTTTCTTGTTCCCATATGACACTCGACACTACATGTTTTTTTTTAACTGAATAAACGCTTTGAAATAAGTTAAAAACACTGAAAACTCATCCAGCTACATAGGAGAGTTACTTATCTTGCTTTTGATAACATTTGCTGGTTATATATTTGTTTTTTTTTTGTTTTTTTGCTACTTTTTTTTGTTTTGTTGTCTATAGTAAAAATTGTCCTTTTTTTTTTAAAAAACAAAAACAAAACAATAATGGTAGCTTTTGTTTCCTCCACTACTCATGGATATTTTCTGATTGGTTGAATTAAAAGTATGATTTAGATTAAACTAGCAGGGTTACCCAGCGTTGCCCGGGACAAAAGTATGACATAACTTCTATACCTCTCTCTCTTCCCACCTTCCCAATTGTTCCCCTCTCCCTCACTTCCCTATCTTTCCCTAGACATACACCCATATGACTAGAATTGATGTAAGAGAAATAACTCAGTGAAAAAAAATCAGAGTTACTTCCTTTTAGTTAATGGCTGGAAAACAGACTACATTATAACATTAAAAGGTGTTTGTACGATTATGGTTAAATGATATAAATGGCGATCTAACCCCCAAATAATGAACCCTTTACAATTTTAGATATTATACATAAACTGTGGCCTACACTACACAGAGAACAGAACATCTCTTATTTCCTTTGGAAATTTATCTTCTGCTTTCACGTTTTTTTGCCTGGAGAATTGTTGCTACATCTGAGCTTGTTGCATATCATTCTTTATTACTTCCCTCAGTAAAATTGTTCAATTAATATCCTCGGTTGTTGTTCCTTTCCTTCAAAAGCTGTCACTCCCACTTCGACAGCCGGTCTTTCTGTCTTGTATTTCTCTCTATCTCTCTATATATCTATTTATACTTACTTAGTTAGCTATGTTGATTGGTTGGTTGGTTGTTTTTGTTTTACGGCATATCAACCCTTTTCGGGTTATTTAATGCCGAATCCAAAGATTTTGAAGAAAACTTTTTTAATAGAGTATATTTATTGTTTTCACGTCGGTTTCTATTTAACCCATAGTTGGGACCCTAGCAGGTACTACCACTCCGAGTCAGAGTGGACCTGGGAGCAATGGTAATTAAAGGGTGGCTCCACACTCCCCAAAGCCCGCAAGCTGGGGCCTCACCACTGAATATAGTATAAGGTCATATCCAGGACCCCCATTGAGGGAATTTTACCCTCTGCATGGGGGCAGTCGGCGTATTCTAATGCCCCACCGACAGGGCCAGCTATGTTGAGCTTTCTATCTCTTTCCTACATAATTAAGTGTAGGTGGTACTTGTGTTTATTTAACATATTTCTCCTAATAAACCTTCATTTCGAAACAATGTTTTCTTCCAGTTCTTCTTGCTATAACACAACGAAGAGCTTATATGCACATCAAAATGACAACATGGAACACAACGTGGACTAAATAAGGAATGAAAGCAAAGAAAAATTAAACTAAACATAATGTTCAGCCTACGACTAAAACTGTTGGAGTCGAAGCGTGCGCACAGAACACTCCATGCATAAGATAAGTTCATGCAAATGCAATTCACAAACCCTCATTCTGTACTTCATCATTTACTGTTTTGTACTTCATTCTTTATTATTTGCCCAAGTTAAAATGTTCAATTAATATACATGTTTGTTGTTATTTTTCCTCAAAAGTCAAGATTAATTCTGAAAAACTGTATTCAGAATCCAAAGGTTCCACATTTGGAATCTACAAGACACTCATAGATTAGTTCTTGTGGTTGTCATCCCATATCCTTTAAAGGATCACTTGGATTAGCTAAAGCATATATACAATCACTGCTCCCTAAAAATCAAGTGGAAGGACAAGATACCACACACTAATGTTTTAACCTGATCAAACCTCGTGTCAGTACACATCATACTGCAACAATGTCAGGTTCGTTAGGCAGGTCAAATATGGTGCATGTCAGATTCAAAACTCTCCAAACAGCTTCCTTAAAGTGAGCTATCCAAAGAAAAAAAACACACACTATAAGGACAGAGGAAACGATTCAAGGACAGCCTGAAAGTCTCCCTGAAACAGTGCAGTTTGTATTCCAACTCATGGGAAAAACTAACCAAAGACAGATGTCCCTGACATACTGCAAACAAACAAAGAGGCTATAATTGCTGAATCTACACACATTGTAGAACACAAGAGGAAACGTACTATTAGAAAAGATAGAGCATTTAGCACCTCTGCTACAGGATCATCCCACAGGTGCCCCACATGCGGCAGATACTTCAGAGCTCTGATCAGACTGACCAGCGATCTGCAAACTCACAGAACAATTGCATAATCACAATCATTTTTATAAGTGATAGACAAAAATCATCAGAGGATCACAGGTGCTAACCTCTATAAACTTAAACACTTGAGGCTCCCGCTTCTTCTTCTATATCTATTACTGCAATCTACATCGATTATCAATTAGCTGCATCATTATAAAGCATCAGAAGGCAGTCCAGTCAAAAGCAAAATCAATCTTTCTATGGCTAAAAGAGCCAGCAACTGTTGAGGCCAAAATACATGCACATGTTACCAGAAGAGTTCTTCATATGAGATAAGCTTTTTTTAGGGTGCTGGCAATGGTCCTGTTGTCATAACTTGGATTGGTAAACAGAATTAGTTGTACAGCAGCACATCTCCAATCTTGCCCATTGAACGTGTCTCTTGTAGACATGATAGAAGGCTCCTATCGCTCTTGGGATTTGTACACAACTAGTAGATGGTCTGCGACAAAAAAAAAAATAAAATCGATTTTCATCAAACGGAAATGGAATCATGTCGTCTTTTCTTTTTTATTGTTTCACCCTGTACAGTGATCATTTTGACAATGGAAGCACCATAGCAATGCAACATGGATGAACGATCCTTTGGACAGCAGAGGTGCCGCAACAACACAAGTGAACAAGTGATCATTTGGACTACGGAAATGCTGCAAATAACACAACGTGTAGGAGCGGTAATTTTAGTCATAGAGAGGCAAGGGATTAAGCGAGAATAGAAAAATGATAAACAGCTACACGGACGATTCATAAGGATGACAAAAGATGAGACTCACAAAAACACTTGGAAATAGCTATGAAAACGACACCTAAACAGATAAACTAAATCACCAATAACAACGTTTCAACTGATGTAATCTCCGATTTTCATCAAGTGTATCTTGTCGAACTTGGGAATCTTTCTGTCGAACTTGGGAATCTGCACGGAATTTCAAATGGAAACCTTTATTTAATCCACAGCGAACCATGATTGAGTAGGAGGTCTAAGCAATTCGCAATTGTATTTTGAGTGGCATCCACACTGATCCACTTCAATCTCCAGAAGAGTGTAACCTTACAATTAAATTTTGCAAAGTACCTTATCTGTACGGCATAATCACATTGACGCACAGATTTTTGCCAGATCACCAAAGTTAAGCAACGTTGAGCCTGGCCAGTACCAGATGGGTGACCATTTGAGAATAGGTGCTGTATGTACCTTTTGGGAAGGTTGGCCGTGGGGCCAGCACCCTCATTCCGAAAAAAGAACTCCTTGCTACAAAAGAATCTCCAAAGTTGTGGATGGCCTATGCCCCTCCAGGGGCCCAAGGCGATGGATGGATGGATGGATGGATGGATGGATGGAAGTACTTAATCTATTTGGTTATTGACCGAAACGTTGTGAAAATGACACTCAAGAATCCAAATAATACGAATAATCAATCCTCATCTGAAAAATTTAGAAAAGAAAAAAAATGGTTAACTATTGGTTCAATATGGACAATCAAAGATCCTGTTTTTGACTAAACAAACAGTTGAAAAACTAAAATGCTCCCAGGAGTTTCTGGGTCTTGTGGAAACACCAGGTAAACACAAACAAAAGTCAGATTTAGTAGTTCATCTAGACAAAGATTGAACTTTGCCCTTACCAGTTTAAGTGGACAATGATTTCGACATCAGATTCAAAATTGAGAACGTTCAAAAGGTTAAACGCAATCAAACAGCATTGCACACCAAAAGATCAGCCGAGCAAAAAAAAAAAAAAAAAAAAATGAAACAAACAAAAACAAAGATAAAAAAAACAAAAAATCTTTGTGATATACAAGGTGTTTGGAAAATCGATTGCATAACTTTGGGATTATGTTCTATATGTGTAAATAATTGAAAATAAAAGTTCTGATAAACATAGACCGGGAAACCCTTTGTTTTCCGAATTATACGCTAATGAAACAAATACTGATAAACATTCTTTATTGTAAACATCAACGTATACAATACTTTTTCTTTCAGAATTAGGGCGAGGTTGTGTTGTGAGATTTTGTTGGACTAGAAATCGATGTGCGAGACGAAAGAGCATAACAAGCTACTCCTTTTCTTCCTTTATTCGTTCAGCTTACTCTTTCCCTTCTTTCGTTTTTTTTTTTTTTACTTCTCTCTTGGATAGGAGCGTCGGAATTTTACATTGGGATGCGATTCAGATGGACACTAAAAAGCAAATGACTTTAATTACTACCCTCTTTCTTTCTCTGCTTTCTTCAGCACTCCCAAAAGCAAAAAGTTTTTGCAGAAACACGATTGAAAATATTTTCCAACTGGACAAAGAACGACATACCCAGAATCACAACCATTTTTTGTTTGTTCTGACATGCTCCTGAAATGTATCCACGTCTCTCACCAAAAACTCAAACAACCAAGTTGTTTCATATTTACATTTATTATGGTTGCGAGTTGTTGCTTCCAAAGTGTCACACCGTTTTCTTCTCCCAATTACATTTTCTCAGTTCAGTGCCTCCATGACTATCATTCATCTGTCTCTACCCCACGACTCTCAGTTATAGACTGTCCAATATAACTTTACTTTCTTCCTCCACAAGTCATGCCAGAACCAAGACACTCCAACAGAAAGAGAAAGTGCACAGACCCCGTGCTGGTCTGCCCTAAAAAGAAAAAAATACTGGTTTAACACCTGGAGAAATTAGCTTGGTTGTGGGGAACCACCCTCTGAATGGACTCAACCACCGTCCATATATACCAGAACTCTTAACAATGCAAGGTAGGGCTCTAGTTCTGGAGTTAACCTCACTTGCTCCATGGAACGCAAACACTCATTTCATTCTGTAACTCTTTGTCCAATCTAAATCTACTTTCTACATGTAATCTAAAACTCATTACCTCATCATCAATACACATACCCTAAAGATCCTTGCCGATTTATTTGTCATGTATCTTTATTTATGTTCTAACATTTTTAGTGAATAACATAACTATCAGAGTGACATTTCATCCATCAAGTTACATTCTTGAAAACTATTTAATGTAAACACTTCAACTGTAAATAATTATTTTACTTGGATAAGATTTCTTCTAACATTCTACTTTTACCAATCATTATAATCGACCATTATAATACTTTCCGGTGTTTTCCGGTTGAATAACAACATAACACTTGACTCTTCAAGCCCATCACAGATGACTGGAATGTGACACAATGAAATTCCTTTAACCTGTGCTGCTATATCCAGTGAACACATGCCACCTAAAAGATAAACTCACACAAAAAACAAAGAAAAACAAAGGCAAAAACTAAATTTTTTGTGATATACAAGGTGTTTAGAAAATTGATTGCATAGTTTTAGATTGAAGCAAATACTGATCAATGTTTTTTATTGTTAAGATCTAGCACGCACAAAATACATGACTGTGCACCATTATTTCTACGTATGAAATAAATAAATGCTATCCCTGTGACAGGATCACAGATGAAATAAATTCAAGCCTGGTATTGTGACATACACAAACAAAATGATTTTAAAAAAATGACACCAAATAAGTATAAAAGTAGTGAGACTCAGAACAAAGATCTAAGCTTTGTAAGGGAATAACGGAGGAAAACACTAATTGCTAGGACACCAGTAGATTACTTTCCCTTAAACAAAAAGACCCAGACAGCAGGAGATGAAAGCAGGCTTTCCCCACGGTGAGCTCAATTCTACATGGGTGAATGCATGATTCTTCTAGCCCCTATATCTACATCGTATCGTGAAGATCATCACGAAAGTGAGTAAAATTCACTCATTTTATGTTTTGTTATGTTACTTGTGTATTGTATTGGAGCGTATTTTTTCTTTATTCTGTTCCCCGTCAAATTCCATATGCATGTTTGATATCCTTGACTGGTCTCCAAGTATTATTTAGTAACACATTTTATATATGTTGCAATATTTTTGGTATGTAACGGGGTATGATTCCTGAAAGTGGGGAGATTCTATTTATAAACGCTACCAAAAGGAACTGATGAATCAACTTGAACTACGTTCTGCTATCAACCAATCAGAAACCAGAATTGCTCCATAAAAATTGAATCTTTCTAGCATTCCAGCACATAATTTCTTTGCGTCAACACGAGAAGGATCTTTTGTTCTTTGGCTGCAAAATTATAAAGTCCAGGGCCTGTACAGAACAACTACCCACTGAAAATTCTTCATCTCCAGGACTTGTATAGAATAGCTACCTATCGGAAACTCTTCTGAAATTAAACATGGCTTCCAATTCAAGAGGTTAGGTGCCAGGCAGAACACTTTACTTCCATGGATCAGAATCAAAATTCGAATTGTAGCAAGCGAAATTTTTAGAATATTTACGAATCCAAAAGTTACACAAGGTAATTCAGGCACAACCTGAAAACAGAAACGACCCTGAGTTTATTTAAAAGAATACAATTGTCTTTGTAGAATTAATACAGTGCTAAAATGACAGGTCTATCTCTGGTAATGCGAGAAGCCTTGGACGATGGCTGCAAAGCATTGAACATACTAAGAGCATTATTTATCGAAAGGAAAACCCAAAATTATCTCTTTATATACTGAACTGACATCTCTAAAACGTATGGAAGCCGAGAAGATTACAGATTATAAGAGCTGAAACAACAGCAAATTCATTAAAAATGTTTGGCAAAGTTATTAGCAACAGTCTGTTAAACTCCATGGTTCTTAAAGGGTTGCCAAGTGATTTTAAGCCGTTTACCACCGTGATAAGTCAGAAAGAAAAACCCATGACTTTTAGTCAATTCAAGGCACACTTAAAGAGTTACGAGAAAACCGAGAAAATGATCACAGAAAAAAACGAATCTACAAATGTCATGAAATTTTAATATGCCTACTTAAAAACACAAAAGTTAAATTATACCTTTACCTCAAATAAAATCCGCAACTTTTCCAAAAACAATTTTTCTTCTAAGGAACGGATGAACATTATTTGCCATAATTGTGGTCCACCCAATCACAAGAGTTTCCTATCTAGATAAAAACATTTCAAAGGGACACCATTAAAAATGTGGAAAGCTCCGTTAGTGAGCATACATTTTTATTTTCATGTACGTTTGACACTTCAACAAACACTAACAACTTTCTTGTCGATTGTAGGGCAACGGCACACGTAATTACGAAGGAATCGGATTTTATCAATTCTGATCCCAACTTTAACCCTCAGAGTCACTTTGTAGAGCTAGCTGACGGCAGCCGAGTAAATGATATCGTTCAGAAGAGAGGCGGTGCTAAAATCTCGCTAAGGAATAATAAAGGTGAACTTTGTTTCTGCATTCTGGAAAATGCTCTTCTAATCTCGAAATTTAAAGAAAATATATTTTCTGTATAAGCTGCTACTAAACAAGGGGCAAATATAAATTTTAGCTCCAATAAATCAAAACTGGTGTACCCGAATGAAACTGTATTTGATATTATAGAAAATGGAATACTATATTTGTGTTCGTTACAACTCTACTTTCAACCGAGTCTTTGTTTGTTTCGTTCACCACACTCTTTTCTTCTACCTCTTCTTTTACACACGTCCGTTCGCTTTAGTGACTAAAAATCGTCTGTCCTCCCGCTTTCCTTTCCTCGTTATTTATGGAACCAGGGTACGAGATTCCCCGAGATTCCACGAGACTTTTTTTCCACATAAAAGCATGCGGGCGCCATCTTGATTCTCAATTTGTGCTCTGCAGGCACAAACGCGCAGCCGCTTTAACAGTAAGCCACTTCTTTCTCCACAATATTATTTAAACAGTGTCAAAAACCGCCTGCTATGATTTACAAACATGACATATAATTTTTGGGCACTACAATATTCCAGATACCGAGTGTGGTTGGCGGAATGAAAATAAAAACTTCTAAAAATATGACA
The DNA here is from genome assembly GCF_053919585.1 of Euprymna scolopes. Taxonomy (NCBI): domain Eukaryota; kingdom Metazoa; phylum Mollusca; class Cephalopoda; order Sepiida; family Sepiolidae; genus Euprymna; species Euprymna scolopes. Next base: position 45,044,231 of record NC_136517.1, read on the forward strand.
GACTGCAACGATTGTACACAAGGTAAAATGGCAAAGTACCAAAACAAGATGCCAAACAAGAAAACCACAAAAATCTAATCACTGGTACATTGTGACTTGAACGGTCCCATGGAACCGATGGGCAGAGAAAACTTCAAGTATGCATTAAATTTTGTAGACGGTTATTCCAGTTTAATAATAGTCTTTTTCCTAAAGAACAAATTTGATACCTTGCTAGCGACTAAAAATATTTAGTTGACATGGCCCCCTACAGTACAGTTAGGTGTATCCGCTCTGCTAATGGTACAGAATTCACCAATAAAGACTTCGATCTTTTATTAATTAACCATCGTTTCAAACAGGAAAAATCAACCCCTAATTCACCTCACCAAAACGGAACTGCAGAAAGATCATGGCGGACACTTTTTGAAATGGCAAGATGACTACTCATTGAATTAAAACTCCCCCAAAACCTCTGGATGTATGGATTAATGACGGTTGCATATGTATGCAACTGGTCCTTTAACAAAAGACTATCAAGAACTCCATATGAAGCTTTCGATGGTAGAAAGCCAAATTTAAGCAGGATGCTTGTATTTGGTTCAACTTGATTCGTATTTATAGATAAGGAAAGCAAATTAAATATCAAAATCGGTCAAGGTATATTCCTTGGGTAAGATAAAAACAGCCCAGCATACTTTTCAGATAAAAATAAAATAATCCGATGTGTAAAATTCACAGATATATTTAATTTCAATGACAAAAATTCATCATGTGAAGAGGATGAATTAAGATTTTCCCAAATTCATAAAACAAGTGACGACAATGAAGTCGCCGTTGACGAGGACAAGAGTATTAATAATGATGACAGCAATTATGCTGATGTTAAAGTCGAAAATTCATCAGAATGTTACCCAAAAAGAAGTAGAAGACGACCCGGATTTTTTGTTGTCGGCAATTTTGAAGACGATTAAGTCAACTATTCCATGGATGATACGCCAAAAAGCTTTGACGAAGCAATTAATTCAGAACATTGTCAGCAATGGAAAATATCAATGGAAAGCAAAATAGATACTTTAACAGAAAATAATAACTATTCGGTAGTACCTCTCCCAAAGGATAAACATGTCATTTCTTCTCGATAGGGCTTTACAAAAAAAAAAAAAAAAAAAAAAAAAAAAACTACAGCAGCAGGCGTTAAACAATACAAAGCAAGATTTATTGCAAAGAGATACTCTCAAATTTACGGTATAGAATATTTTCTATGTTCTTACCGATTACAAACCTAATCATAATTAGAATTTTATTGCAAATCGCATCGCAATATAACCTTAACATTCATCAAATGGACGTAAAAATGCTTATTTAAATGCCCCGATAGACTGTGAAATTTATGTTACCCCTCCAGAGAAATTCATAATGAAAAATAAAAATTGTGCGTGAAGTCTTAATAAATGGATTTGAGACACCGAAGAAGCAAGACGTGTCTCCACATAAGGGGGCAATGGTCTCCAAATGGATGCAGAGAAACGCCACAAGTCCAAGATCATCAATTTCGCGCCATGCTGCGGAAGACGAGATACTTGGGAGTGAAATAAACCAATATATAAAAATATACATCGTCTTGTGTCTGTCTTGCATGCGGTTTGTTATAATAGAACCCAGCTCCCCCAAGATGTGAGCGAATCCACCAGGCAGCGGCCAAAAGACAGAGAAGGGCAGGTAACAATGGGTATGTCATTATAAATGTACTGTGAATTACATGTAATACACACACGCACCCATGAACACTAGATCAGTCACGGACCATATAGACATTAAGGAATCCGGAGACAATAGTCCGTAAAACACACCGTTTAATACAGTAAAGTACATAGATAGATAAAGAACATAAAACATAACATAACCAGCAGAGCATTACAGCTATACACCAAGGGAAGTGCATATTAAGCATGTGTACAAAGTGTGATGATATGTGGAAGTGGGACCTCACTATTGAGGGTTGTGGATATGTGTTGCATGGAGAGAAATGATACGAGAATCATTTGATGGATGAAAAAAGCAAGCTAAGATCTGCTGACTTCGGAGGAAGATGAAATCCGGACAGAATAGTCATTTAATAAAAATTGCAGAATATATATTTTTTAAATTTAAAAACATGCAATAGTTTAGTTCTGTTCAAGTATGCAAGTACAAACTCACATGAATTTTAACAACAACAACAAAAAATATATATATAATGAAGGAAATTCATATTGGATATAAACGTGTTCTTTACAGAGTGGACTGATAAAATTGTCACCCTAGAAAAGACGAGATAATTCCATTTCTGTTTGATGAAAACCGGTTTTCTTCTTTTGGTTGCAGACCATCTATTAGTTGGCCAGTTCTGTACAAATTCCAAGAGTGATAGGAGCCTTCTATCATGTCTGAGAGTGACAAAATGTTCAAGGAGCGAGATCAGAGATGCGCCACTGTATAACTCATGCTCTCTACCAATCCAAGTTATGACAACAGAACCAATGCTAAAACCTCTAAAATGCATCGCTGGATTACCACAAATAACAGGGATGTGCCAAAGATGATGAAAACAAAGTTTCTGCTACAATTACAGTCTTTGGTGTGGTTTCAAGTGAGGGTCATATCATGCCACCCCACTTCTTCAAAGTCGGCTTGAAACTCAACATCAAAGTGTACCTGGGTGTGATAAAGAGTGTGGTGATCCCCTGGTGCTATCAGATGGCTGCTGGCAGACCCTGAGTGTGGCAGCAGGACTCGGCGCCAACTCACAAGTCCAAAGAGACCAAGACTTAGCTTCAGAAGAAGTGCTATGACTTTAAACCCTTCTCATTGCCCCTCTCTCCTCCCCTGAACTGAATCCACTGAACTACTTCGCTTGGTCATACATCAAGAACATCACCAACATGATGTCCCACAGCACCAAAACCAGCCTGATTGCTGCCATCTGCTGAGTATTTGCCGAGCTACTGCCGGCACTTGTGGAAAAGGCATGCTCCCAGTTCTGAACCCATATTGAGGCAGTGATTGAGACTGAAGGCGGCTACATTGAATAGATGTCAGTTCTACTACATAATCAAGTTACCTGAATTGATTTTTTCAATAAAAGTTTTAAAATAAATCCGTAGTGTTGTTTTCTTTAGGGCGACAACTTTTCGTTCCACCCTGTATTTCAATATAACTGTTGTGGCCCTAGGAAAGGATTGTGAAGGAAGATATGAACAACAGGTTTAGGTAGAAAGAATATATTGTACAAGAAAGTAAAATACAAAGAAAGATTTTCGGTACTTTTGACTGGTAATTTAGTCTGTAGTTTCATGTTAGATCGCAATATTTTCCTCACAAGAGTATTAGCTTTGTGGTTTATATAATGGTAAGCCCTCATAACACCCTCTCCCAAGTTTCTTTTACTCCGCAAGAGGTACTCGATACTTTTTTCTTTTTGGATCGATGGTTAAAGAATCTGTGAATTTCTTTTTCCTCCCTGATCGACATCGTTTTGGAACTACTTAGACTGGTGCAATATCGAAAGGGTTGTATATCGTCTCAATGACCTCTTTGTGAAGTGCATAATTTGGATCGTCCAACTGACACTTTCTTATCTGATTGAGGTGTCTTTTATATGTGAATTTAGGATCTTAAATAATGTATATCATGTTTCCAAGTTTTTTGTATATTGCGCCCAGTTCCCAGAAAACGTTTTATTTTTTCTAAGTCTTGTAGAAAACTTTTTCTCCTGAGACCTAGTGTTTCTTAGACACAATAGACGCCCTTAATTTGTTTTCTTTAGTAACAGTTTTTCAAAGAAGTCTTATCTTCTGCTGGAACATAGTCTCTGCTGGGGATAATGCTGATGGTGTGATAGGATTAAGTAAGATCCTATAAACGTGTAAAAACTGTTGTAATGCCGTTTCTGTAAGTACGCCACATGTTTTCCTAAGGGCATGTTTTAAAGTGTCGATGCAGCATTCAGCCATCACATTAGATCGTGGATGGTACTGGGGAGTCGTTACATGATTAATTTGGTACTTCACACAGAACTTCTTGAAGTCTGTGGATGCAAATTGCGTTCATTTTCACTTACTAAGCAGTTAACTCCAAATCGGGCAAATAGTTTATGGAGGAAATTAATAACAACCCCTATTGTGAGTCTCTTACATCTAAGCACTTCTGACCATTTTGTGTAGTTGTCCATCATAATTAAATAATACCAATCCTCCAGTGACCCTGCAAAATCTATATGAATTCTAGGTCATGGTTGGTTGATTTTTTACCGTGGTTTAAACGTCATTGGAGTGCCTTTGTGTCAAAGCACAACCCTTGCATGATTTAACCATGTTTTTGATGTCATCATCCATCTTCGGCCAATATATATGTAGTGAACGGAGTCATCAATTTTCTAGATAATATTAATGCGTGTTCAAAAACTCCAACCTCAAAAATGAGACAACAAATACTGAGTTACAATATATACAAAGAATATATTTTATTAAATGAACAAAATAAAAAAAAAACAGAGTGTGTGTGTGTGGTTGTACATGTGTGTGTGTGTGTGTCTGTGGTGTCCTCGCATAAGCATGCTTTTTAATTTGTAATGTTTGTTGTATGTTCGTTGTGTATCCAGTGTTCACATGAGTTCGTTAATGTTTACATGTGTCATCTTTGTGGGGTATATGATTAGAAAAGAAGAAAAAAAAAAAAGAAACGTACCGGGCGTATCTGCATCGCTCTTTGGGAAGAAAGAAGGAAAGGATGCCCAGCATATTTGTATACGCAAAGGGCATCTTGGGAAGGCAGAGCATGATGGGAGAAGCTATTTTTTTTTCCTGTCTCTTTCTTTTTTTTTCTAGATAGGATATAAAAGCTGGGAAAAATTCCCTGGAGTAGCAAAGAGAAAAGAGTCGTGAATATCTTCTCTTGAAAAGAATTTTGTATTGCTGACGTTCAGATTGTGCGGTGTGACATTGGTGGCGAGAGGCCAGGTGTGGTCGATTGGAAAAGAAGAGGGCAGAAACATGCTGTTGTCGAGAGAGTGACTCACTCCTTCCTAAACCCAGAACCAAATCCTGATTATAACCCTAGAAGCTATTTCGGCCAGTCAAGCAGGTTAACATGGCTGACTGGAGACTCTCAACTCAGATGTTCAGACCCTTCACTGGGGAGGGTGACCTAATCAAATGGCTGGAAAAATTAAAGATGGTAGCAAGGTTGCAAAAAATCGAAGACGTGGTCACCCTGTTGTCGCTCTACTTAGAGGGGGAAGCCCTCACTATTTACCAGCAGATGCGCGATGAAGATAAGGGAGGCCTTGCCTCAGTGGAGCAAAGACTGAAATTGGCTTTCACCGAGAGTCCATTTGAAGCACTCGGCAAGCTTGCAAGTTTGAGGTGGACTGGCGAGTCTGTTGATGTCTTTGCTGCAGAGATCAGAAGACTGGCAGGATTGGCTGGTTACATGGGGAGGAGTCTGGAGATGACGGTAAAGCTATACCTAGTGAATGGCTTCCCAGAAGAAATCTCTGCGAACATGCAGAGAATCACTGAGATCAATACGATGGAAGTGGACGATCTCTTGGTCCACGCCAGAGTCCTAGTCAAGAATGTCAAGGGCCCAATCATGGCTGCAGCTGTGAGTGGAAATAAGTGCATGAGGCCCCACTTGAATGACGAGAGACAGGCAGCGAGGCGACAGGAGGGGAGGTCTGCCATCAAGTGTTCCGGTGCCAGGGTCCTCACCTGCTCAAGGACTGCAAAGAGCCGAGACCGGGGGTCATCTGCTACCGATATGGACGAGTGGGGCACATTAGCTACCATTGCATTGCTGCACGGGACCAGGGAAACGAGTGAAGGGGAGCCATTGCGCCAATGGTTCCCCCTTCTATGTGGAAATGGTGCACAACGAAACGTTGCCTCAGTTACCGATAGTAGTCAATGGGAAGAGAGCTATGGCCCTTGTTGACTCAGGCTGCACCACGATGTTGGTAACGAAGAATGTCGCTAGATCATGGAGCGAAGCCAGGAGTATTAAGACCATGGATGGCAGGGAGGTGAAATGCCTGGGAGAGACAATAGCGGAAGTACTGGTGCAAGGTGTGCCTATTGAACTATGAGCCCTGGTGTTGGATTGTCTGATTGGTGATGTTGATGTGGTTTTAGGTGTAAGTGCGATCAACCAACTGGGGGGTGCTACGTTGAGAGGGAGCCAAGTAACTTTTGGGTTCCTTGGCGCAGTAAGAATGGCAGGAGTGGAAGGTGATAGAAATATCAGAACACAAAAACCAGGGGCTTGCTGCATTGAGGACGAGGATTTCCTGGCGAGGTTCGATGGTGAGAGGTGGACGGTAGAATGGAAATGGATCTCCGGGCCTCAGGAACTACGAAACAAAGTAAGCTGCTATGAGAAAACACTGCGAGGAGAAATAAGAAAAGGATTCGAGGAAGGTGGATAGAGGAGGGAATTCTGAAACCGTGGACAGGGGACGAAAAAGGAGTGCTACCATTACTGGCGGTTGTTCAACCCACAAAGAATAAAGTTAGACCGGTACTGAATTTCAGAGAATTAAATAGATACGTAGCCTGCCACACTGGAAAGGGGATTGATGTATGCGAAGAGGTGATGAGGAAATGGAGGAGGATGGAGCAGGCCACTAAGATTGTCGACCTGAAGTCGGCTTATCTCCAGATCCATGTAGATGAAAAACTCTGGAAACATCAATTAGTCCGGTACAAGGGGAAGTTGCATTGTTAGTCAGGCTTTGAGCTGAGCTCAGCCCCCCAAAATTATGACTGCTGTGCTGAAGACGGTGCTGACTAAAGACTACAGTGGAAAAGGCCACTAGTTCATACATTGACAACATTCTCGTGGAGGAAGCAGAGGTGACAGCAGAGAAAGTGGAAGGCCATGTCGCAAGGTATGGGTTGACTGCAAAACCGGCGGAGTCCCTGGATGGAGGAGCGGCGTTGGGGTTGAAACTATGCCGAGATGGCAAAAGAAGCCTTGTCTTTAGACGAGGGAATGCAATACCCGAAATTGGAACCGACCTGACAAAACGAGAACTCTTCTCAGTCTGAGGGAGATTGGTGGGACACTATCCAATCGCCGGCTTGCTCAGGATAGCATGCAGCTTTATTAAACGACAAACGGGCACTGATGGCTGGGAAGGCCGTGTGATGAAGGAAGTCATGAACATGCTACAAGAAATCATCGCGAGAGTGATGAAAGAAGACGCAGTAAAGGGGGAATGGTACGTCAGCGGCAGAGATGCGTGGTTAAGGAAGAAAAACAACTATTCCCATATCAACGTAGCCGAACTGGAGGCCGCTATGAAAGGAATCAATCTGGCCCTGAAGTGGGGATTGAAAACAATTGAAATCAAATCCGATTTGGCAACAGTAGTTTCATGGATCAGGTCAGCAGTGACTGGCGATAAGAGAGTTAGGACCACAGATGCTGCAGAAATGCTGATCAAGCGCAGGCTTGGAGCACTTGCAGATTAAATAGCGGAATTCCAGTTGAAGGTATCTGTAGTGCTGATCCCATCAGAAAAGAACAAGGCGGATTTGATGACACAGGTAAAGAAGGCCTGGCTGCAAGAGAGAAAGGAGGTTTCCTCAGTATGCTGTGCAGGGGAGGAAGTTAAAAAATTACATAAAATGCACCACTTTGGTCGAGAACGGACGTTATTCTTGGCAAGAGAGGTTTACCTGGAAACCACCGAGAAGGAGGCCAGGGAGGTAGTGGAGCACTGTCAGGAGTGCCGACCGATAGACACCGGACCATCCAGACACGAAGCAGGAGAGTTACACATTGTAGAGGACAGGAAGTGATTGGCAATTGATGTGACCCATTATCGCCATAAGCTGTATCTGTCAATAGTCGACTGTGGACCGGGGAAGTTTGCCATATGGAGAGCGATCAGGGCAGAAGCTGCATGGGCGATCGGAAGAGTCATTGAAGAAATATTTTTGGAAAGAGAGCCGGTTGAGGAACTGTTAATGGACAATGGCCCCGTTTTCCGATCAGAAGCCTTTAAAGAGGTGTGTGAGTAAGGCAATTTTTTAGGGCAGCGTATCGGCCGAGTGGCAATGGGATAGTGGAGAGGAATCATTGCACCATCAAGGTTGCTGTGGAAAAAAGCAACATTTTACCCATGAAGGCGGTGTTTTGGTACAACATCTCACCAAAAACCAGACAAGATGAGACAACTGTGCCTCATAGAGCCATCTTTGCATATAAGTGGTGGCATCCGTGCAACAAAACGGTAGGATTTGAGGGTGAAGAAGCTACCATTAAAGTGGGCGAGGAGGAGTGGGTAAAGCCCCCCAATGCAAAATGTACCACTCACTGGGGGAGAGGGGTCATAACAGGAACGCAGTCAAAGAACGTGATGGTGAATGGCGTTCCCCGGCATAATCCTAGACCTGCGTCGTGTAACCCTGCCGGTGCACAGTGATGGCTGTGAAGAGGAGGAAGTCGATATCCACCAAGAAGCGTACAATGCACCCCAATTCGACTTAGCCCCACATTGTGGTTCTTTACAACTGGACGAGAATGTCTGTAGTGAACATGAAAACGTCAACCCCCAAGAAGTTGTACCCCAGAGGCCTCAATGTGAGAGGAGGAGGCCTGTTTGGATGAAGGATTACGAAGTGTCTTATTGATCTCAAAGATCAGGGGGGCGTGTTGGGTATATGGTTAGAAAAGAAGAAGAAAAAAAAAAAAGAAAAAAGAAACGTACCCGGGCATATCTGCATCGCTGTTTGGGAAGAAAGAAAGAAAGGATGCCCAGCGCATTTGTATACGCAAAGGGCATCTTGGGAAGGCAGAGCATGATGGGAGAAGCTTTTTTTTTTTCCTGTCTCTTCCTTTTTTTTTCTAGATAGGATATAAAAGCTGGGAAAAATTCCCTGGGGTAGCAGAGAGAAAAGAGTCGTGAACATCTTCTCTTGAAAAGAATTTCGTATTGCTGACGTTCAGATTGTGCAGTGTGACATTGGTGGTGAGAGGCCAGGTGTGGTCGATTGGAAAAGAAGAGGGCAGAAACGTGCTATTGTCGAGAGAGTGACTCACTCCTTCCCGAAACCCAGAACCAAATCCTGATTATAACCCTAGAATCTTACCTTAAAACGAGGCGTACAGAATGTACGTCTGTCTACATCGACGATTTGAACAAAAGAGAAAGATAGATAGAAAACGGAAGTGGATAGAACAAAAGAGAAAGATAGATAGAAAACGGAAGTGGATAGAGAATGTGAAACAGAAAGTAGAGCCGCCACCTGTCGAGCAAATCTAAAGCTAAGACAAGGGCAAATAACCGGTGCATATTGAGTAATGTGTGTGTGTGTGTGTGTGTGGGTGTGTGTGTGTGTGTGTGTGTGTGTGTGTGTGTGTGTGTGTGAGACATTCCTATTCGCATATCAGTTTGAAAACGTGTGTCTACATATGTAACTACAATGAGGCTCTTCATTATGTTTATTCCAAGATGACTCATATATATATATATATTTTTTACATTTTCACCCCAAACAAGGCACATTGGCACTTTGATATGGGGAGCTACTATCAGGGACCTAAGCTACAGGGGCACTATGTAGGGAGTTGGGTAGCAAGTTGTATGTTCATGTTACACTTGAACTTCTGGATGTCAGTACAGTTGGGGAAGCAGGGACCCGGAAGGGAATTCCAAAGTCTAGCAGTTCTGGGGAAGAAACTACTTGAGTAGAAAGCTGTCTTACATCCAGGGATCTCTACTGTGTAGTAGTGGGATTTAGCTACTTGTCAGGTTTGTCAGGGGTATTTACGTCGAGGGGGTACAAGTGCTTGCAGTACATGCAGAGAGATGCAACATTTCGTCGATGGGACAGAGGCTGAAGCCTAGATGACAGTTCAGGACCTATCAGGTTGGCGACTCTCTTTTGAACCTTGTCTAGGAGCGAGAGACTAGTAGCAGATGCACCAGCCCAAATATAACAATACTCCATACATTGTTGAATGGTAGCCTTGTAAAGGTACAGGATACTTTCAGACGTTAGTAGCTTTCTAGCATGGTAGTGAGAACCTACCTTCTTCGCAGCGATCCTGGCAATGTTCTCAATGTAATTGTTCCAACTCATGTTTCCTGTGAACGTTAGGCAACGGAACTTAAAAGAGGTACTTTCAGATTCTTTGGCCATTGCTATTGGTGATAGAGAAGGTTTCTTGTAATTATTGAAGGAAACAAGTTTAGTCTTGGCAGCATTGAATGTGACCTTCCATTTTTGTCCCCATTCTACTACAGATTGGAGATCATTCTCTGGTGTTTCTGCCATTTCCTTAGATATGTGTTCATTTGTGTTACTGTCATGCCTGTTATAGAGCGTGGTGCCATCAGCATATATACCCATTTCAGAGACCATTTTGTCAGGGAGGTCATTTATGAATATTAGGAATAATAGGGGTCCAAGGATAGACCCCTGAGGCACTCCCACATTTATATCATATTGTTTAGATGTATGACCGTCGAGGACAACCTGGATTTTTCTCTTATCTAGGAAGGATTTAATTATGTTGAGTATTCGTCCAGTGATACCGTATGATCTGATTTTCCTGAGGATACTGTATGCTCTGATTTTCCTGAGGATACTGTATGATCTGATTTTCCTGAGGATACTGTATGATCTGATTTTCCTGAGGAGTATGAAAATACTTTGTTATTCTTTTTTATAATGCTTTTTGTACTTTCCTCTTAATTTGTGATTTTTTTTTTTTTGTTGTGTAGCACTAATAAATTAGTCGTTTTGTGCTTTGCATTTAATTTCATGTCGTGTCACTGGAAGCTTTCTGATAGTATTACATATCAGAGTTTTAATTTCAATATAGGTACATATGAAAGCAATTACAGAGTCCTCTAGAGGTTCACTGCCTTGGGTGTAACCTTGAAAGTCAGTCCGTGTGTGTGATCTGCTTGAAGGAGAGGTACTCTAATTTGAAATTGTAATTCAACAAAATATTGCCCCACCTCAACAATCTATTAGCTGTGTAGACAGGTAACCCTTTTTTCGAACCAAAGATGGTAAATAGACGTTTATAGTCGGTCTACCGTATACATACAGTAAAGAATCATCCATGTAAATATTAGTGGAACTTTGTAACTGCAAAGATAATAGCAAGCGCTTCTTTCTCGATGTGTGAATAGTACTTTTCTGTGGGGAGTAGAGATATTGGCACGTAATCAACCGGTTTCTTACTTCTATCCGGCATTTTATATAGGATATAGGCCCCTATTCCATAGGAGCTAACATCGCTATTAACTATTATGTTTAATTTTGGGTCATAATGCGTGAGGAATATATCTGACATCCAAGTTTTTTTTAATTTTATCGAATGCTACCTGACATTCAAGTGTCGATTTCCACACTCTAATCTATCTTTAGCAGTTCTTTCAGTAGGGCACATAGGTCGTCCATATTGGGAATAAATATCTGGTAATAGTTGTAGCCTCCTGAAAAACTTTAATTCAGCAATATTTTTTAGAGCCGGCATATCCTTTGCTGCAGTGGCTCTTTCCAGGTCCGGTCTTCTACCATTTTTGTCTATGATGTGTATAAAGAAGTAACTTTCCTTTAATTTTAAATCCAAAATCCCGTATTCGAGAGAATATCTTGTGGACATGTTTTCGATGTTGTTCTCTGATCTTATTATTGTGATAATATACACGTATGTTATCGTAAAATCAAGGTCGCTCAACAAAGTATTCATAATTCCTTGAAAAATGGCGAGTGCTACTTTGACTCCAAATGCTAACCTTTCAAATTTGAATAACCCCTTATGGGTCTTAATACAAAGCAACTTGAAGCTATTTTTCTTGACTGGAATTTGAAGGTATGCTTCACTCAGATAGACTTCAGAAGATCTTTCCTCTGTTTAGCTAGTGAAAACTTCTTCAGGGCTAGGAAGTGGGTAATGGTAGTCTTTTAGCACCGAGTTCAAACCTGTGCTGAAGTCAGCACAGATGCAGCTTTCTTTCGACTTTTTTTTTTTACATAGACTGCAGGGGCTGCTCATTGGCTGAATTCAACTTTTGATAGGAGGCTGTTTTTTTTTCAAGTCTTTCAAGCTCCTCATTAATTTTCTCCAATGAGGCGAATGGTACATTTCTTTTTTTTTTCTTGATACTGGTTGGGTATTCTCTTTAAATACGAATCTTGCTGACATTTTTGTACATTTTCTCAGACCTGCAGAGAAACTTCAGAGAAACTTTCTTTTAATTCTGATTTTAGATTTTCCTTCTCAGTCATTAGAGTTTCGACTTTTTTTCAAAACGTATTTACGGTTAAATCCCACAAATTAAAACCGTTGCATAAAATCCCACAAATTAAACTGTTGCATAAAATCTGTACTAAAAAGGTTTCCTGTATTTTTTAACACAAAGACTTGTAATTTCTTTGTAGGTGTGTGCAAGAGTGTTGGTTAAGCAAAAAAAAAAAAGCAAAAAAAAAGAATAGGAGTAGTAAGCAGGCTCGAATCTGTAATGCGCCAGAGGAAAAAAGAGATGAAGAAAGAACAAACTGTCTTACAGATGTGCCTACTGTGGTTGTGACGTCACGAGCGATCGAAATAACGCCTTTTATCTTACGTCGTGGACACGAGGGTTGAATTATTTGTAAAAAATGTCAGCAAAAAAAATCGATCCTCCCTGTAGGAAATTGCCCAGTTGAGGGTGAAGGACTTAACGTTTTTGGCCAATTTTTCGATATTTGTCGTCCAAAGGGTCGAGCTTCAAAATGATACCAATCTCGGGAAAATCCTACGCCTCTGTCGAAAGTTTTTGCGAGACATACATACATACATACATACATACATACATACATACATATAAACAGAAAGGTGAGATTTACATTATAGATGACACATGATAATCAGTCAACCTAGTTCTTTGAAAAGTCTTGACCTGAATGAAATTTAGCTTTTAAAAAGGTCAATCTGACAACCCTGGACAAGAACGTGACAGTGATGTGGCCTTGTTTTCGAATATCATTATAGTAATAATATATAATCATTGTTGTAATGGTGTAAGAAAGGAGCTCGTAGTAATTTCAACATGCATCAGTTCTTCACCAAAGAAAAAAAATCAGTGAAACATTACATAACATTCGAAAGAAACGGCAATAAAAAGAAAAACATTGTCTGCCAAGAGGTGTCGAACTGAAGGAGTGAATTAAAGTCTGTCTCTTACAATGTGATTTTATTATTTGCATTGAACTATGCAGCACAATATTACTTTCTGAGTATTTATTAACACATTAATTTATCTCATTTGGATCACTTCTATATTTGAAATAAAATGGACACTGTTTTCATAGAAATTATAATAAACTCATATCTGCTGCGCGTGTTATTGGTTTTTATGTCTCAAAAAAAAAAATTCTTTTTGCACCATACAGAAAAATATTGACATTATCAAAACATATTTGTTGATTCAATGTATTTCTCATTCCATGGAATTTCCACGAGTCCTGGTAGTCCCTATTAATGCCTTATTCTGCATCGGATGAATACCATAATAACTGGTTCACTGGTTGCAGTGACGTTCTAAAGTTTCCAGTGGATTCAATGTGAAAAGAAAAAGTAAAAGAAAAAAAAAACTTTCCTCAAGCAAGGATAGCTAAAACATTCCCACTACTCTTTTGACAGCCTTTGTATTTTTCCCCTCTCCCCCACCTCTCAACCTTTTTCAAAACTGCTGTGTGTGCGGGCCCGCAAATAAGCTTGCTATGGGGTTGCATGCGACCCGCGGACCGCATGCTTGACATGCCTGCTGTAGACCAATATACAAGGTGAAGGCACCAACTGACTGTAACACTAGAAAGGTTAAAGCTGTGAAATAAGATATCTGAAAATGGGCAGTGTGTGTGACTGCGAGTTGGTGTGGGGTGCAAATTGAGTCGATTCACAGATGTAAAGAACATTTGAATTCGAAAGCAAGTCAGGTAGAAAGACCCGAAAGAAAAATAGGCAAAACAGGAAATAAGAAATATAAGAACATAGCAAGAAGTTTAAGAAAATGGAAAGGAAGAGAAGCTAGACATTTAGAGGGAGGGGGAGGTCCAAAGAGTTAACACAGAAATGAGACATTTAACAAAACACCACCACCACCACCACCAACAACAACAACAACAACAAAAGCCAATACAATTCAAATTGTTTTGACTACAATTTCAGCTGTAAGAACTACGAAAATTATTATTAACAAAACAAGCAATAAGGAAACACACTTTTTTTTTGTAGTTTAAGGCCGTAAAGTAAACGTAACTATTGTTTGACTATTTAATAAAGAGAGGTGCTTGTGTTGATTAGTGATCTTTTAAACTAACACATTTCAGGTGAAAACATTATTACGTACTTGCGTGTCATGCCGAAATTAGTATACATACCTAAAATTACGAAAAATGATCCAGTAGAAGATGTGCAAGATGAATTTTTAACAAAAAAAAAAAAAAAAAAAAAAATCATTCACAATTACGTATTACCATTTTGTGTTTAAAGATGGCGGATCCTTAATTTAAATCAAGGGTTTGTTATATTGAATTAGTCGCCCAACTCTTCCACGTTAAAACCTATGATAAACCCCGATAAATCAATTAATTCTATTTTTACATGTAATTATTTTTCTACTGGATCATTTTTCGTAATTTTTAGAATTTATACTACGTTCGACATGACATGTTATAATTTCACCTGAAAGTACGTTATGTTTTCATCTGAAATGCGTTGGTTTTAAACATCACTAATCTACGAAAGCACCTTTTTGTTTTACCTCATCCTCGAAATTTAATTTACAAAAGAATATTGTTAATGAACAAATGAATTAAGTTAAATTAAAACAATAATTTTTGTGTAATTCTTTAATTTTTTGTTTACTGATATCAAATGCTAAATTAACAAAGAGATAACACCAATTAAAACAAAGAAGATAGACGACCCTTGACCTTTGACATATAGGACTAGCATACTATTAAAACTCTTTGTTTCTTGCTATTGCAGCAGTTGCATTAGGGTCCTATTTTGTTTATATGTACGTGCAATATCTTGCATTAGATGGAGTTGTGGTTTGGCTTTCCACACGTGCACTGCTAAAATCATAACTGCGTGGGAGTTAAGACGTAACAGCAAAGACACAAAATGAATGCGTGCCAATGAAACTTGGCATTAATATTACGATTCAAATGAGTTGTAGAAATGATCGCTTCTTGATAGGATATTCTGTTCATGTCATTTAGCCACAAGCGGCCTACTGGAATAAAACTCTAGAATACAGCATTCGTTTATCAACAAAAGCCTGCCTAGCAAACAATGCTCGGTATTCTGTCCTGTGGCATAGTGGATAAAGTACTGAGTAAAATTCAGTTGTAAAGTTACACTCTTTTGGAGGTTGAAGGTTCAATCGCCCGAGCAGGCAACACTCAAAATACAATGCAAGCAAATTACTTAAGACTTCTACTCAGTTATGGCTGACGAAATGAGAGCATGCTACCCCCATGGATTAAATAAAGGGTTTCATTCAAATTCTGTGCAGATTCCAGAGTTCAGCAGAAAGATTCCTGAGTTCGACAGAAAGACTTCTGAATTCAAGAGGATACACCTGAAGAAGGTCTGAGGTTACAGCGATCGAAACGTTGTGAAAATAACACTCAGGATGAGGACAATAGTCCGAAGAACACAAGTAATACAAATTATTAATCCCCACCCTAACCCTCAAGATGAGGACAAATAAGACAAATTCACGTTATGTTCCACTATTTTCTTGAATAAAAAGGTATACATTTCGTAGTGGATATGCTGTTGTTTATGGAAGATGGTAACCTTTTTCTTGTTGAATATTTAATTTCAGTCAGATGCAGTCAGGGGCAGCTAACTCTACCAAGTAACGTTTTTAATCTTGACTTCCTTCCTAAGCAATCATTTAACCAACCACATAAAGTTTGTTTGTTTGCTTGTTACCAAACACACTGAATGCAATTCCAGTAGCTACGTACCTAGAAAACGGAGCTATTAAACCTGACATTGTGATATGGGATAAGGAGAAGAAAGAAACAACCTTAGTAGAAGTTAGTGCCCCCCCATGATGCTAGATCAAACAGAACTGAAATGATGACGAAATACCAAGGTCTTATGTACTATATGAAAAAAAAGAAAAGAAAAGAAAAAAAAAATGGAGTCTAAAGAAGATCTCCATCATTCTAGTAATTATAGGAGTACTCGGATTCATGAAAAAAAAATGGCAAATATATCCGGTGAACCAAGTGCAAGAGAGATGGAAACAATTACACTTAAAGGAATGGTTAGAATCTTAAATAAGATCTCTCGGTTGAAATGCATGAGGTAGTGAATGAATGTCTGGCGTCCGGTAGAACAAAACTGATAAGAAAATTGGGGGGGGGGTTAATGCGATAAATAAAGGAGGAATGATAGGAGTGGTAAGAGGAGGCAAATAATGTAAAGTATTAAAAGAGAGAGAGAAAGTGAAGGGAAGAGAGAGGGAGAAAGAAATAATGGGAGTTGGATAAGAGAAAATGGGCAGGGGAAGAAAAGTGCTTAAATTGAGAGAATAATAAAGAGAGAGAGAAAGAGAGAGAGAGAGAGAGAGAGAGAGAGAAATAGGAGGAATAAATAAAAATAAGAGTAATTATTATCAATAAAAAAAAAACATATACTTACTTGAAAACGGTGGCCTCCATAAAGAATGGTAATTTATAGATCAATCTATATCTATCTATCTATCTATCATATATATATATATATATATATATATATATATATAGCAAAAACTGACCCTGCTCCTTTAACTGTTCTACTACCTAATAATTCTTATCCATTCTTTGAAGGCCAACAAAGCAACGATGTTTCCTATATACAGTCCAGACTTCTTCTGAAGTCAACAGATCTAAGCCTATCCTTAAGGCACATTACACATCCATCATATCAGTTCTCTCCATGCAACACACAGTTTGTTTTTCTTATGGAAATTGCTCTAAACAAGGCATAAAGCCACTTTATGTAAGAAGCTAAAAATACTTCTTCAAGTTAAAAATAAATCTAGCCAAGAATAAATGTTAGATGGATGGATTCCGACCTGGAAAATAGCAGTTCTTCCCTTTTATCAAAAACATCACTGATGGAATGTGACAACTGGAAGATTAAATAAGGGAATCAAGAGTTACAAACTAAAGCCCACTTACTTTTTTCTTTTGGTCATCAGTAGGACTATGACAAGAGAATATTCTCATCATTGTTTTGACTCTCGAGTATATATCCGACACAGTTAATCAACCGAGAACCACATCATTCTATATAAAAGCTTATAAGATATCAATGGATACACACTCGAGAGTCAAAACAATGAAAACAATATGCTGTTGTCCTAGCCCTAGTCATCAGTTGTAATGTTCCATTAATTAATAATGGTAGCTCTTTAAATTTACTCTATCATCACCTAACTCTTACAACCACATCAGCACCAGCTCTCCCATGTGCGCTAACGATATGACCAAGGTAACAAAACTTCTGGACAATCTCACCATCTGAATATACTTTCTCCACATCTGAATTCTCATCCGTCTTCCATTGTGTCACAAGGTTTTGCACACAAGCTGGTTATCATCTCTAAACCTACCAGTGATTCCACTTCACTTCTAGTGTACCCACTGCTTACAAGTACCACAGAAGAAACTGAATTGCTCCCAACTCCCTCTCCAGAAACTGAGCAGAAGAACTCTTCTCTTTCCAATATTACAATCACTGATCATCACTTTGAAAAAAGTTATTTATTTCCAAAAAGATTTATAATATCAAAAATTCTGAAAACAAATTAGGCACAAGGCCATTAAAAAGTGTGAGGAAGTAGAGGGGTCTATGGTCATCCTTGCCACTGTACCTAGAATTTGTCTATCATTTTCCTAGCTAGAATCCTCAATAACAATAATGCTACATTCGCTCCATGAGTCGTCCTACTTAAGATTCCCAAATCGATTTTTTTTTATCTTGGGAGCATTCATTTTTAGACCTTTACTTTCCATAGTATTCATTTTTTTTATTTTTTTTTATCTTGGGAGCATTTATTTTTAGACCTTTACTTTCCATAGTATTCATTTTTTAAATTTTTTTTTTATCTTGGGAGCATTCATTTTTAGACCTTTACTTTCCATAGTATTCATTTTTTTTTTTTTTTATCTTGGGAGCATTCATTTTTAGACCTTTACTTTCCATAGTATTCATTTTTTTTTTTTTTATCTTGGGAGCATTCATTTTTAGACCTTTACTTTCCATAGTATTCATTTTTTTCTTTTTTTTTATCTTGGGAGCATTCATTTTTAGACCTTTACTTTCCATATTATTCATTTTTTTTTTTTTTATCTTGGGAGCATTTATTTTTAGACCTTTACTTTCCATAGTATTCATTTTTTTTTTTTTTTATCTTGGGAGCATTCATTTTTAGACCTTTACTTTCCATAGTATTCATTTTTTTTATCTTGGGAGCATTCATTTTTAGACCTTTACTTTCCATAGTATTCATTTTTTTTTTTTTTTTATCTTGGGAGCATTTATTTTTAGACCTTTACTTTCCATAGTATTCATTTTTTTCTTTTTTTTTTTTTATCTTGGGAGCATTTATTTTTAGACCTTTACTTTCCATAGTATTCATTTTTTTTTTTATCTTGGTAGCATTCATTTTTAGACCTTTACTTTCTCTAGTATTCATTTTTTTTTTTTTTTTTATCTTGGGAGCATTCATTTTTAGACCTTTACTTTCCATAGTATTCATTTTTTTTATCTTGGGAGCATTCATTTTTAGACCTTTACTTTCCATAGTATTCATTTTTTTTTATCTTGGGAGCATTCATTTTTAGACCTTTACTTTCCATAGTATTCATTTTTTTTTTTTTATCTTGGGAGCATTTATTTTTAGACCTTTACTTTCCATAGTATTCATTTTTTTCTTTTTTTTTTTATCTTGGGAGCATTCATTTTTAGACCTTTACTTTCCATAGTATTCATTTTTTTTTATCTTGGTAGCATTCATTTTTAGACCTTTACTTTCTCTAGTATTCATTTTTTTTTTTTTAATCTTGGGAGCATTCATTTTTAGACCTTTACTTTCCATAGTATCCCTACATGTCTTGAACTTAACATGTAGACCTTCCATTGTTTCACAGGCATGCAATAAATCATCAACATACAGCATCTCCATTGCATTTCGTATCTTTTGTTAGGTAAAAGTACAGAATTAAAAAAAAATAGTCTGCCTCCCCCCCCACATGTTTATAAATAGATGATCGTGTTCTATTGTTGAGCATCTTTCATTCATTCATTTCCACATGATTACTGTTGGCATATATTTTAAAATTCTCACCAGCTATGGACAAATAGCTCCACTGCCTTGTGAATGCCGTGGGAAAAGCAGAGGCTAAAGGAGTAAAAACCCCGACAAAAAATCTGGTTTGGAGTCCCAATATGAGGATGGCGAAGTACTGCAACACCTTTTCGGCAACTCCTGCAGCTGCGCTGATTCTGACTGTATTGGCTTTCCTTTCCATCGAACTTTGTCTACAATGCTGAGAGGAAGACCCTGGTAATTGGGTAAACCTAGATCTCCTTATCACTCGCCCAGGCCTGCATCCGGAGAATTAATTCCAGCTTCGAGCCACAGCACATACTGCAGTTCACCAGGCTAGATGCAAAATTCCGTTGTCTATAATATAAATCTCAAATGTCTATTAGTGTGTGTGTATGTTTGCATATCTCGTTAAAACTTTCGACACATGTGACCAACACTGACAAAATTCATATTGTTTGAAAGCTCAGTTTCTTGGTTGACAAATATCCAAAAATTGGCCAAAGACATTCATTCTTTTACTGTCAACTGGGTCATTTGTTACAAGGAGGGGGTCACTTTTTTTGTCAACATTTTTGCAAAGTCATCATATACCTTGTAATGACTAGCCTTATTTTGAAACTCACTGACATCGTTTGCCACAGTGGGCACGGGGGTTAAACGATTGGCTTTTTTTTCACCTTCTTTTCTTCCTTTGCATTACAGGTTGGAGCCTGGCTACTGCAGCTATTTTTTTTTTCGCTTGCACGGGTACTCGCTGCTATTTCCAATTTTTTTAGAGGGTTGGTTAATTTAAAAAATTTTTTTAGGGCTCCGTTGCTCAATACCCTTATCATAAAACCTTTCCACACCCGAGTAATGCTGGGCACCCCCACTAATCTTTAATAAGACAGAAGATTGCCATCAATCACTGTTGGCATTCGTTTCTTCCATATTTTTCTAGCTAAAATTCTTTCTAGAAAGACATCGAGTACCTACGGAAGGGATCATGTGAACGTTGCAAACATCTCTAAGTGAAAGTTTTTCTGTGAAACGAACTGAATTCGAATCTGGCACACTTAGGTTGTCAGTATGTGTCGTTAACCACTTAGCCACTCTTACGCAGAAAACACACCTAAAGATTTTATAAAAAAAATATCATTTATCATAATTATATGTGCTGTTTATTTTTTTATATTTATATTTTGTTTGTAACACTATTATATCTGACATGTTATCAATTTGCCTACATTAGCAAAAGTATGCAATTAGCCAATAGAATGTTTGATGTAAACATCTATAAAAGTTTAGACAATTGAATAGCATGGATTCGAACTTGGCATGCCCAAGTTGTCAGTCCATGTTGCTAACCACTTACCTACCGCCATCTCCTTGATGATGATGATGATGATGATGATGATGATGACGCCGCTGCCGATGACGACAACGATAATGATGATGACAGAATATATAATATGAATACTTATTTGAAGGAATTTTTGGTACTTATGCAGAATATTAACCGTGCTACATTTTAGATAGGACAATTTCACAAATTTTATCACATAATTTTGTCATAAATAATGTATCAAAACAAAGCAACTACCTCCAATTGAATTACGAAACCGAAAATCAAAGTTTATTATTTAAAAAAAATTTTTTTTTTGCTGTTTCACAATAGCACAAGAAGTGTTAAAACTAAAAATATAGGTTTCATATTTCGTTTCATGTTTAGTGACTTCTGTTCTGTTTCATATTTTAGCTAAACTGTGTTCACTTTATATACTGAATTTTTGGATTAAACCACCTAGCTCTGTAAACCCGGCGAGATTTATCATTCTAGCAAGAACTTTCTGGCCACACTAACTGATTCCCAACTTATCTAGAATGTTTATAATAAAATTCACTTGAAAAAAAAAATGTAATACAAACAATACTAATACTTCAGTAGGCTGCTGTTGATACTTGCATTGCTTGAATATATACTGACTCACTAGTAATACAATAGCACTCTTTATCTGTTGTATATTGCAGTCATACTTTAAAATATTTCCGTTCTATGGATATCTGGCATAAACACAGACCCCAGAATATTATTGTATAACTTTTGTCCCAACTGAAACATACTTATCTAAGTACTATTGTTAATGCAGTTTCAAAATATATCTGATTATAACGCTTTATCACCAAGACCCTTGTAGGAGTTTGTGATATATTTCCATTTTATGGACATCAGGCACAAATGTAGACCCCACAATATTATTGTAACGTTTTTTTGTTTTTTTTCAAATTGAAACATTAGAATAATACAATAACACAATATGATAAGTCCAGGAGTACTGGAAAAATGTTGTAATTAGCAGAGATCCTCCATACAGCATCTGATCTTCCCAAACGAAAATGATCACTCATTTGATATTGACCGGGTTATGGGAACTAGTATGTCTCAGCATGATTATATATATATATATATATATATATATATATATATATATATATATATATATATACAGGGTGGAATGATAAAATTGTCGCCCTAGAAAAGACAACATGATTCCATTTCCGTTTAATAGAAAACCGGTTTTCTTTCTTTGTTGCAAATCATCCACTAATTAGCCAGTTGTGTACAAATCCCAATGACTCAAGAAGGTGCATTTAAAAATATAATATAACGTCACTGAAACCATCATCATCATAATATTCGGTTTAACGTCCGTTTTACATGCTGCCATGTGTTGGACGGCCAGATCTTTGTGGTCCATTTTTATCATTTGCACCATTTTTAAAACTACTCGCATCTAATTGTTTTTCCTTTGTTTTATCGCATCAACCTCTTCTGGATCATTATTATTTCGACTCACTAGGTGTTCTCCTTATACAGGTCATCATCAGAAATTGCTCACTGACAACAATCAATGATATTCCTTGGAATCTGGATGACAACAAGTCTCCCCAGATTTTCAGTACTCTTCTCTTCTTTCAATAATCTTTGCTAATGAATTTGTATTATCACAATAGCTGCTTGCCATTGACTTCTCGCTGGTAACGACTATTGATTTTCACTGGAATTTTGCTGGCCATAAGTCTTCTGAAGGTCCTGGTCCACTTCGCACTCATCCAGTCGAAATCTGGTCAGTGCTTTCCATCAGTCTTTCCATCCTCCTTGACCTTAGGCAACTATCTGATGTAGTGCCAGTGAATGCTGACTCTACAATTTTGTTTTTGAAATTTTGCAGTTTCAGTTTTCTTGGTCCTATGTGGTTTTCCTCTATTTTTGTTTTACTTTTGTTGTAATTTCTATATGTCCAGTTGGTGCTTGCAGCTCATGTGGACTATTTACCTCATTCGAGTTTTCCTTAAGATTTCAGCTGTTTTCAGCATCATCTGTTATATAGTCCCAATCTTCCTATTGATTTCGATTTATCCTATTTTTTCTTTCCAAATTCTTTGGGAATGTTTCTAGTGCTCCTATAATTATTGGTATTATATTGTTTCCTTAATAATATTAATAACCTTGTCGAATATCTAATACATCTTTAAGTATTCAATTATGCATGTTTAAAGGATTCTGAGGACCGAGGATAGAAAGCACTGAGCAGATCTCCACTGGAAGAATACGAAGCGGACCAAGATCTTGGGAAGGCTTATGTCCACTCAAATTCCAGTGAAGACCAATGGTCATGACCAGCAAAAATTCAATGGCAAGCGGTTGTTGCGATAATTCATTTGCAAAGAATATTGAAAGAGGTGGAGAGCACTGGAAATCTAGGGAAACTTGTTGTCACTCAGACTTTCTTGAAGTCAGTCCATGCCATGGCTATGTTCTTTATTATTATTATTATTATTATTATCATTATTATTATTATCATTATTATCATTATTATCAAATTAGTGAGACCCATGGAAATTTCACAGTTGTACTCTTCATCTATTTTATATTACTGCCATGCTTAAAAATATTTTTATTCTATGGATGTCTGGCAGGAATTCAGACCCCTCAATATTATTCTACCAACTTTGTTCAAATGGAAACATACTTATCTTAGTACTATGGTTAATGTAGTTTCAGAATATATCTGGTTATTGGGGTTTATCACAAAAACTCTTGTAGGAATTCCTGACATATTTCCATTCTTCGGAGGTTCAGCACAAAAATGAATTTTAGTTCGAGTTTCACGTTCAACACAATAGTGACATCAGAAGGAAATTAAAAACTAACATTTTTCATGTTTCATCATCGCCAACTGGGTGATCCCATCTTTTAAAAAGGGGTGGAGGGTGATAACATACATACGAACATGAAATTGCCGTATATATATATATATAGAGAGATTATCATCATCATCATCATCAGCAGCAGCAGCAGCAGTAGCGAGATGACGGTGGCTTAGTAGTTAACAACACAAACTAACAATTTGGCTATGCCAAGCTTGAATTCAATTTGTTGCAAAGAAACAATTTCACGTAGAGATGTTGGCAACCTTCATGTAGTCCCTCCCGTAAGTACTCGATATCCTTCTAGAAAGAATTCTTAATAGAAAGATACTG
The DNA here is from genome assembly GCF_053919585.1 of Euprymna scolopes. Classification (NCBI taxonomy): domain Eukaryota; kingdom Metazoa; phylum Mollusca; class Cephalopoda; order Sepiida; family Sepiolidae; genus Euprymna; species Euprymna scolopes. The sequence goes on from NC_136517.1 coordinate 45,068,124, forward strand.
TGGAAACAGATGCCAACAAAATCATAACAAATCACAACAATAACAACAACAGCAGCATTAATAGAATACTCTCATGATATATCCGGCATACCATGTGTACTTTATGTCAAAGTTGATGAAGTTCCATTTGCTGGTTTTAGAATCTACTAGAAGATGTATCTGGCGTAGCCCAGTATTAAACATGGCATTAAATTCCTTAAAAAAAAAAAAAAGGAAGTAAAAAAAAAAAACGGGAATAAACTGACACATGTGCGCGCGAGCATTGTTTTTTTCTAAACAGTTCACTTCTTGCAAGTAAAAAAAAAATACCCGAGCTGAGATCGAAACCCAAACCTACAAACAGTGAGTCAAGTACGATAACTATTAGACCAGCTTGACATGACGTTTAAAAAGTGTTTTCAAACCTACTTATTCTTAACATAATGTGAACGATTCGCGCATGCACAGTCGTGAAACAGTTGACAAACAGATAAAAATCTGATGACTCTCCAAGTACCAATCTTTTAATTTTGACCCCCCTTTTTTTCCAGATGAAAACCGATTAAAAAGTTTTCCACATACCCTATATACCAATTTTCAAGTTTGTAGATCAAAAATTTGTTGAGTATTTAGGTTGAGAAGTGTCCTCTCTCTCTCTCTCTCTCACACACACACACACACACACACACACACACACACACACACATTCTCACTTTTATAGATATATAGATTTTTCACTTCTGGATACTAATTCTTACGAGTAGTTTTGAAGCCTATAAACGACCAACAGACAGAATTACAATATAAATTACAATATAAATTAGATATGGCTTGTCGGGAAAGCACGAGGCTCAAAGCAAATATGACCTGTCATTGCATGAATTGATTTTTTAACATTCTCAACGTAGAAATTCTCATGAATATTCTGTTCAGAGAGTGCTTACAAGAAATTGGGTTTCTGATGGAGATAAATTCTGTCATGGCCTACAGATTTTATGACTTACACCATAATGTTCTGTAAGTATGCAATTATATATGAATCACAAATAACTTTAGAAATATAGATACAAGGAGTTTGTAAAGTCCATGTACACTTTTAAATATTAATTAGACATACCAATGACCTGTTGTGTCATAACCACTACACCTAATGAAATAAGGTGGTATTTTGTGAATTTTTAAATGATATCTTTGTTAGCCACAGAATATGTACTAAAACCCTACCCGAGAGCTCAATGTTCAAATTCTTCTGCTTAATATTCACAGGTAACATGAGTTGGAACAAATACATTTAGGATATTGCCAATGCTGCTGCAAAGAAGGTGGGCTCCCTCTACTGTGCTAGAAAATTATTCACACCTAAGAGTATCCTATATCTCTACAAAGCCACTATTCACCCATACATAGAGTATTGTTACCACATCTAGTGCATCTACCGCTAGTCTCTCTCTTTAAGATAAGGTCCCAAAAAAGAGTCTCCAATCTATTAAGTCTTGCATATCAGTCAAGCTCCAACCCATTACTGCAATGTCACGTTCCTGTGTCTATTTTGTTTTTGTTGTTTAGGCTTTTTGATTCCTTGGGGAACATACGGCCACAACGACACTCCTCCAATGGACTCGGTTCTGGCTGGTCCTCCTCAGTTTGGCCCATGTCATTCCAGCAGCCCTGGTCTTAGCCTCAATGCTTCTTTTCTATGTGTTAGCGCACTGGCTTTCCGGAGGCTTTCATCTGCTCATATCATGAACTCTACTAGAGAGGACTCTTCCCGGGCCAAGAAGTCCACAGATGATGTTGTCGCAGTTTCTGTAACTTTCCTTCTTTTAAAGAATTGGGTTGTTGGCCCTATTCTAACCCCCAACCTGGAGGACCAGTGAGTGCTCTTAGTCTGATCTCTACTCTTCAACCCTACCAGGAGACAAATCTCTTGCCAGCATAGCTATCTGGGTCCTAGAGACATGCAAACCCCCTAACCACGCCAAAGTTGCACTCGCTAGGAGGCTGTGTCTATTTTACAAGTACTTTAATGGAATGTGCTCTGATGAACTCATAACACTTGTGCCTCCTTGACATACATAATCCTGACTAACCTGAGAATCAGCAAAATCACACTCTTTAACTATTGAGGTCCCTAGATGCCAAAAACCCTTTTACTCTAATAGTTTCTTCCCTTGGACGATTAGACTTTGGAATTCCTTCCCAGTTTTTTGCTTCTCTGATTGTACTAACATGCAGAATGCTGAATTTTCGAGATGAGAATTGGTTATTCGTATTATAGTATAGTACATTCGTATATTACTACTGTTCTCATTTTGAGTGGCATTTTCACAAGGTTTTGGTCAATGTATCTTGTCAAACTCTTGAACGTTTATGTCAAACTCAAGAATTTGGATAGAATTTTGAATGGAACCCTTTATTTACTTCATGGGAGTAGCATGCTTTCGTTCCATCAACCATAAAAATTGTATTTTTCGGTCACCCACACTAAGAATTGAACCTTCAACCTTCAGAGAATATCATTTTTACAATTGATTTTTCCATGTACTCTAAGTACTGCGCCACAGATCCTTGCAGACAATTCTAGCACAAATTTTGGGATCCTTAAACCTATTTTATTTCTAGTTGTAAATATCACTATTTATTGCTAATTATTATATAGTTCATGATGGAAAAAGAGCATAAAAACAAATTATCATTCCTAGATGTGCTGATAACCTGCACTGGTCAGTGGTTTATGTCATCTGTATACTGAAAGGCAACTTTTACTGGACAGTACCTGAACTTTAACTCCCATTATCCATATAATGTAAAGAAAGGAATCGTCCGTTGCCTACAACACTAAGCGAAAGCAATATGTAGTAAGAGCAATTGAGTTGTCCTTTAAGCATTACGATTTTGGGCCAAGGCATTTGCTTAGCTTATGTTCTTATTCATCTATCTACAAACATTATCCTTTCTATTATTTAATCGGAATTCATTATTGAGATGAGTATTACTTATTAATTTCATTTATTGCAGACTATTATTCTCATCTTTTCTTAGTTGTTTCACGACGTTTCAGCCAACTATTCCTCTGGCCTTCATCAGGTGGTAACCGGGACGGGATAGGAACTCTGAATCTCCTAACTGTTTCCACTGCAATTACTGCCTTCAGTATTCAATAAATAAAATTAATAAAAATACTCGTCTCAATAATGAATTCCAGTTAAATAATATATACCATTCGGTACAGATCCGACCATGGAAGATCAGATAATAGATAAACATGAATTTATAAGACCAAAAAGAAATTCAACCTTGATCGCCCTTCGTGGCTTGTAGCGCAGTGGATAGAGACGATGAATCTCTATGGTTCCAGGTGAGAATTGTCTGAAGATAGCGGTTTCAATCCTACCCAAAGTTGGCCAGAGGTTTACTTGGCCAAAACGTGGTGAGACAACAACAACTATGGAAGGCAGTAATTGCTGAGGATGCAGTTAGGAGATTCGGAGTTCCTATCCCATTGCGGTTACCACCTGAGTAAGGCCAGAGGAATAGTTGGCCGAAACGTCATGAAACAACTAATAAAAGATGAGGATAATAGGTCCGCAATAAATAAAATTAATAAGTAATACTCATCTTTTGTCTACCTTTAAATCAGCTTCCTTAGATTAAACCTTTAATGTATATTTTACATAGCCCTTTTTTTTTTTTTAACTTGGGATTCACTGCTTATCAAGGCCCAGAGGTCCCTCCAGGATAAGGGTTAATAATGTTAGATAAACAATGAGACAACATGATCAGTAATGGTGGAACTTGGGTAGACCTTAATTATTAAAGAAGACGTCTCAACAAGAACTTAATTACATTAGACTTGAAAACGACCATATTATAGTCAGCCGGGAAGCAGCCCCACGGTAGTGTGTCCCACAGACAGGCAGTTCTAGGAATAAAATTCTGCTCACAGAATTTTTGTTTAATTTTAGAGAGAGAGAGAGAGAGAGAGAGAGAGAGAGAGAGAGAGAGAGAGTAAAGGAATGCTTAATGTGACTTA